>NC_045438.1:133800036-133895916 GCF_002776525.5 Piliocolobus tephrosceles | reverse complement strand
TTTTTTTTTTTTTTTTTTTTTGAGACGGAGTCTCGCTCTGTCGCCCAGGCTGGAGTGCAGTGGCCGGATCTCAGCTCACTGCAAGCTCCGCCTCCTGGGTTTACGCCATTCTCCTGCCTCAGCCTCCCGAGTAGCTGGGACTACAGGCGCCCACCACCTCGCCCGGCTAGTTTTTTGTATTTTTTTTTTAGTAGAGTCGGGGTTTCACCGGGTTAGCCAGGATGGTCTCGATCTCCTGACCTTGTGATCCGCCCGTCTCGGCCTCCCAAAGTACTGGGATTACAGGCTTGAGCCACCACACCCGGCCTAGCTCAGTTTTCTTACCATTAAAAAATGGGTGGCAGGGGGCAGTGGTTTTAGCGTTTCCTGGCAGAGGTCCAAGGAAAGGTGCCTCGGCATGTCTTAAAGCATCTGCAGAGTTAGACTGGGGAAAGGAACGACTGCTTACTGTCCTCCTACTGTGTGCCAGGAACTGTGCAAGACCTTTTACATGGCTGGTCCGGAAGGTCAATAAGAGAAGGAGGTTTCTCTTCTCCCTTCATCCATGGGAGTGTGTGAGTGGGAGGTTGGTCTCTCTGCCGTGAAACTTTCATCAGCAAATACTAATTAGTGCCTAATTACTATATGTTGTGCATACCACTGTAGCAGATAACTTAGGAACACAAAACTTGACAACTCTCTTAAGAAATTGGCTTGGTTATCTGTGAGTTTACACTATCAATGACTGAATAAATAAGTGGGGGAGAACAGATAGGTCTTTCTTACAGAATAATTCCAATTATAAATGTAGGAATAATGAGGGGAATAGAAAATCACCATTAGCATACCATAGTAATAATTGCTGTGGGCAAGATCTACCAGTGAAGAATAAAATTGGTGGGTGAAAGTTGAAGAGAAACAAAATTTGCATGGCTTCAAAGTATCTTCCCCAAAATATTTATTAATTACTATGGCGGTTTCAACCAATGTCCACTTGTTCTTTGGTAGTCCTCTCTCTAGGAGATGGAATTTAATTCTCTTCCTTTTTTGAGGGTGGGCTAGACTTAGAAACTGGCTTCCAAATAATAGAATATGGAGAGAGAACAGTGGTAACTTTATTATTATTATTTTAATTTTGTATTATACTTTAAGTTCTAGGGTACATGTGCACAACGTGCAGATTTGTTACATATGTATACATGTGCCATGTTGGTATGCTGCACTCATTAACTCATCATTTACATTAGGTATATCTCCTAATGCTATCCCTCCCCCCTCCCCACAACAGGCCCTGGTGTGTGATGTTCCCCACCCTGTGTCCAAATGTTCTCATTGTTCAATTCCCACCTATGAGTCAGAACATACAGTGTTTGGTTTTCTATCCTTGCGATAGTTTGCTCAGAATGATGGCTTCCAGCTGCATCCATGTCCCTACAAAGGACATGAACTCATCCTTTTTTATGGCTGCATAGTATTCCATGGTGTATATGTGCCACACTTTCTTAATCCAGTCGAACAGTGGTAACTTTATAGTGGGAAAATCTGGTAGCCACTGCCTTTACCAAGTAATGAAGGTTAACATCACCACTGATAAGTCATTCTGATGTCACATATCCCCAGATGTGATGTGATGAAAAGGACGCTTTACCTCTTGTGTTCCTTCCCCAAATCCATAACTTCAGTCTAATCATGAGAAAACAGAAACACAAATTGAAGAACATTCCATAAAATACTGAGTAGTACTCTTTAAAAGTGTCAAGGCTGAGAAAGACAAGGAAAGACTGAGGAACTGTCACAGACTAGAGACTCAAGAACTGAGACCCTTGAATGCAGTGTAGGGTCCTGGAACAAAGGACATGAATGTAAAAACTAGGGAAGTATCAACAAAGTCTGTAGTTAAGAGTATTGTACCAGTCAGGCGCGGTGGCTCACGCCTGTAATCCCAGCACTTTGGGAGGCTGAGGTGGGTGGTTCTGAGGTCAGGATATCGAGACCATCCTGGCTAACACGGTGAAACCCCGTCTCCACTAAAAATACAAAAAATTAGCTGGGCGTGGTGGCAGTCGCCTGTAGTCCCAGCTACTCAGGAGGCTGAGGCAGGGGAATCGCTTGAACCCAGGAGGCGGAGCTTGCAGTGAGCTGAGATCGCGCCACTGCACTCCAGCCTGGGTGACAGAGCAAGACTCCGTCTCAAAAAAAAAAAAAAAAAGAAAGAGTATTGTACCAGTGTTCTTTTTTTTGTTGTTATTATACTTTATGTTCTAGGGTACATGTGCACAACGTGCAGGTTTGTTACATATGTATACATGTACCATGTTGGTGTGCTGCACCCATTAACTCATCATTTACATTACATATATCTCCTAATGCTATCCCTCCCCCTCCCCCGACCCCACAACAGGCCCTGGTGTGTGATGTTCCCCTTCCTGTGTCCAAGTGATCTCATTGTTCAGTTCCCACCTTTGAGTGAGAACATGCGGTGTTGGGTTTTCTGTCCTTGCGAGAGTTTGCTCAGAATGATGGTTTCCAGCTGCATCCATGTCCCTACAAAGGACACGAACTCATCCTTTTTTATGGCTGCATAGTATTCCATGGTGTATATGTGCCACATTTTCTTAATCCAGTCTATCATTGATGGACATTTGGGTTGGTTCCAAGTCTTTGCTATTGTGAATAGTGCCACAATAAACATACGTGTGCATGTGTCTTTATAGCAGCATGATTTATAATCCTTTGGGTATATACCCAGTAATGGGATGGCTATCAGTGTTAATTTCTTAAGTTTTGATCAATGTACAGTCATCCCTGGGTACATGTGAGGGACTGGTTCCAGGACCCCCATGTATAACAGAATCCTTGTATACTCAAGTCCTGAGGTCAGCTCTGAGAAACCCAAGTTTGTGAAAAGTCAGACCTCCACACACACAGGTTTTGAATCCCACAGACGCTATATTTTTTATCTGTGTTTGGTTGGAAAAAATCTGCATATAAGTGGACCCAAACAGTTCCAACCTGCATTGTTTAAGGGTCAGCTTTACTATGGTTCTGTAAAAGGTTAGCATAAGGGGAAGCTGGGTGAAGGGGATACGGGGCTCTGTGCTATCTTTGCAACTCTTCTGAAAGCCTAATATTATTTCAAAATAAAAAGTAAGCAAAGGGCCTATTTGATAGAGGCTCTGAAGTCAAGCTGCCTGGGTTCATCTCTTGCCTCTGCCACCTACCAGTTGGAAGGTATAGATAGCTTTCTTAATTGCTTTGCCTTAGTTCCTTCATCTATAATAATAGAACTTCTCATATAAAGTTGTGTAATGATTAAATGAGGTAATTCATGTGAAGTACTTAGAGTAGTGGCAAGCCAGGCACGGTGGCTCACACCTGTAATCCCAGCACTTTGGGAGGCTGAGTTGGGAGGATTGCTTGAGCCCGAAGTTCAGGACCCACCTGGGCAACACAGCAAGACCCTATTTTAAAAGGAAAAAAGAGAACAGTGGCTGGAATGTAGTAATGACAGCTGCTAATATTAATATTTATACAGAGAAAGCCTCCTTTTAGTTATTCAGCCATTGAGCCAGGGATGTAAATAGTGCTGGAGGAGTTTGGAGGAAGAGGCGATGGTAATGGAGTAGGGTGGTATGGAGAACCCTCTCCTAGACTACTTGTACCCCTAGGAAGTGGGGCGCTGCCTTTCGAGAAAGCCAGAGTTTCAGATAGTTGATAGAAGACTGGTGTGGAGGAGGGCAGAGAACAGCTAGGGGCAGAGGTAGAGAAGCTAGAGTAAGAAAGACCTGTTTGCCCAGCAGTGAGTAAGCAGCCATCCAGCAGGAGTCAGTGGAGGTGAGGTTGGTAAGGTACTGAATCATCATGGGGTTGGATGCTGGCTTGATAGCATCTAGGACCTTGTCTCCAGGCCACTTTATCTCTAGGTGCTTTATTTCTAAGCCTGAGAGAGACAATTCAAACAATAAAAAAAATTGTTTCAGTTTCAGCAGGATTGTGGTTATACTTTGAGTGTTTGTTGATTGAGAAAATACCTTGTGACAGAATGATTATGAACTCGGTAACTTTCTGAAATAAACTTGTGTTTTATTAAATATAGTAGCTTCTCTGTACCTTAGGGACATCATAATATATTATTCTGAGACATTTATTCTGCCTACTGCTGGTGCTGGGTGTACAAATGCATTTGCTGACCCTTTGCAATAACAATTTGGCCCCATGCAGAGCAGTGGAGTGGGAGCAGGGGAGGGTCTGCATGTGCCAGATGCTACACTAGACACATTCCCAGACTTAAATAAATTCTCCCATAAAACACAGACCTGGGCTTATGTAACTTGTCTAAACTCAATCCCATGTCATTGATGCCGAAGTCAGTGTTTTTTCCACTGAGCCACGCTCTGTGTCTTCAACTGACATTTGCCATAATGATTATCATTATCATTAATGAAAAGTCATCTTACCCTTGCCAGTAGTTTACATGATCAGAGAACATCAGTTAACACCCAGTTCTCATTTCTAAGTGTGTTTAAATGGTCAAGAGCTTTTAACATAATTCTCTTGGGAAGCAGAAGGAATTCAGTTGATTTAGAACCAAAGGATAATGGCAGTTTCTTCATTTAATGAGTGCCTCGTTTGTGCAAGATCACATGCTGGCCAATGGAGTTATATAGAGAAAAGAAGTCTCAATCCCAGCCTGGTGATCTTCTGATGGGGGAGATAGAGAATAGTGTGATGAGTGCTCTGAAACAGAGTGATGCTGGAGCATCAGAGAGGAAACAAGGGACAGGGCTGGGGAAATGTTCCTCCCTGAAAGGATGAGGTCTGGGTGGAGTATTAGAGCTAATAGGACTTGTACAGACAAAGAAGAGGAAAAGTGAGAGTGATTTTAAGCTGGAGAGAGTGTACAGTGTGTGCAAAGAATGGGTGTCTGGAAGCATGGTGCATTGAGACAACTGCAGGTAACTGCCTGATATGTAGGAGGGAGAGGGGTTCTGTGGGGTACGAAGAGATTAGATGGGGTATTAGCAGAGGTGAGATGCCCATGTAAAGGAGTTGGATTTTACATTGACAGTAATTATGGATTTGCAATTTAGGAAGATGACTTCAGATTTTTGGAAGATGGATCAAAGGAGTTGAGGTTAACTAGGAGTACAAAATGATTAGGGCCTGAAAAAAGGCAGTTCCAGTGAGTATGAAGAGGAAGCTAAATTTGAAATATTCAGGAGGAATGAACAGGACTTGGTGACTGTTGATTTGCAGTTGAGTGGGTGATCTCTCCTATGACTTTGCATCTAAATAGGATATTACAGGCTGGGCGTAGTGGCTCGTGCCCTGTAATACCAGCACTTTGGGAGGCTGAGGCGAGAGGATTGCTTGAGTTCAGGAGTTTAAGACCACCCTAGGCAACACAGGGAGACCCTGTCTCTACAAAAAAAATTTAAAAAATTAGCCAGAGGTGATGGTGCCCGTAGTCTTAGCTACTCAGGAGACTGAGGTGCGAGGATCATTTGAGCCTGTGAGTTCAAGGCTGCAGTGAGCTGTGATCATACTACTACTATACTCCAGCCTGGGCAACATAGCTAGACTCTGCCTCAAAAAAGAATGAATGGGCTGGGTGTGGTGGCTCATGCCTGTCATCCCAACACTTTGGGAGGCTGAGTTGGGAGATCACCTGAGGTCAGGAGTTCAAGACCAGCCAGGCCAACATGGTAAAACCTCGTCTCTACTAAAAATACAAAAAAAATACCTGGGCATGGTGGTGGGCACCTTTAGTACCAGCTACGCAGGAGGCTGAGGCAGGAGAATCACTTGAATTCAGGAGGCAGAGGTTGCAGTGAGCCGAGATTGTACCACTAAACTCCAGCCTGGGTGACAGAGTGAAACTCCATCTCAAAAAAAAAAAAAAAAGAAAGAAAGAAAGAAAGAAGGAAAGAATGAATGAATAGGATATTACAACATAAAATGGGAGAGTGGGGCTTTGTGGAAGGACTGGAGTTTTATAAGGGATAACTGAAATGAAACACTTTTTTCCCTCTCTAGTAGAAGTATTCATTTTAGAACAGCCCCATTACTTATTTTGGTGTGCACAGGAGTTTGTAGATGGAGACCTGGAGTGGTATGGTAACTAGTTTTTTAAGCAGGCAGATAAATCAATATTTTGGTTTAATCTATTGTTTATCATGGTGAAAGCTAAGTCTTCAAATGGTTGTTTTTGTTTCCACAGCAAAGACTTGTGAACCTTTGAACTGAGTGGGAATTAGTGACACGGAAAGAAGAAAAGACAGGCCCTTCCTACTCCTTTCAGGATTTATGTAGTTATTTATTTACCAACATGTGTGCAGAAAGCCAAATTGGTACTTTTCGTGAAATGGAATATAGTTTAAATTCAAAGGATTTTATCAAGCTTAAAGGTAACCCTGTTTTTGCTTTGGCCTGTGTTCTGCTGTAATAATCTCCTTCCTTGTGCACAGGATAACAGTGGGGAGATCCTTAAACTGGCAGGGGTATTATTTAGCCACCCAGGGCTTCTTCAGTCACACTGAGAGTCCTGGTTCTTGGCTATGAGAATGTCTCCTGATGAGGCTCAAGGACTGTGTGCATAGGATTGAAAACTTCTAGAAAAGGCAAAACAAGTTCCCCCAGGCTTTATGACTGGCAGTGTCTGGAGTCCTCACCCTGAACAAGGTCATTAAGAAACCCAAATTATACCCTTTATGCTGAAAGGAAGCTTTTCTCTCCAGCCAGCCAAAATTTAGTGTCTGCCTATGCCAACTCCAGATTTCCTGTTACTATAAATCCTTGACAGTTTAGAATGAAGGATGGTGTTGTGTAGGGCGGAGAATCCTTATTCAGATGAATAGGAGAGCAATGGAAGTGTGACTGTAGGGTCATATGTAATAAAACTACAAGATAGGTTTTTTGCCCTTGAAATCTCATTATAATAGTGCTGTGAGCCACCAAGAGTTTCTGCTCTTCTAGTTTTCAGGTTGTGCTCAGGAACCATGAATACTTTTGCAATAACACAAGTTCTTGTTCATCCAGGGATGTTTATTTCAGCATTAAATTGTAAGTAAACAAGCATGCTGTAATTTATGGAAGCTGAGTGTGTGTCCTCTGTTCAGTGTTGTGATTAAATCAAATACTCATAATCTGACACCTTGAATGATTTGTGTGATCGTTGTTGTACTGTGTGATTATTAGGTAAGCAGTTTACGTAAGTAACTATAATTAGTTTTAATTTTTACATGGCCAAATCAAATGTTCACAGTTTCTTGTTTATTTCTTTGTTGGTTCTCCAGCATCTGTAACTAGCATCACTGTCAGCATTGATACCTGTGTAGACTGTGTCCTCATCACTTGCTGGTTACCTTATGTTAAAACACCAAGTCTAGGTTTTCTCCCTAGCAGCCCTTTAGAAGGGATGGGTGGTCCTCGGATCTGTTCTCTCATCATCCAACCTCGACCTCAGTGGGGTCTTCAGGGAGTCGGAGCTCCAGACCCTGGGACTGTGTGGCCTGCCCAGAGGTGGAACAGCACACTGTTGGGATGAGAGAGAGGTCCCTTCACCTCAGAGAAGGACTGAACAACAGATTTTATTTTAGAGTATGAGAGAGAGGTCCCTTCACCTCAGAGAAGGAATGAACAACAGATTTTATTTTAGAGTACTGTATAGATTGAAATAACTGAGCATTTCTCACCTAACAGATAGTAAGGATTTTAATAGACATTTATTTGCAGAATTAGTTTTCTACCACAAAGTCGATTTTCAGTGAGAAAAAGGGGTGACTAGTAGGGATACTTTGATTCTGTGGTTAGATGGTCATTGAAAAGAAAATGATACATTTTGGGTGGATTGAGAAGCGAAATTGATTTTGGATGACATTTTTGACCGACTTTTGTATATTTGTGTGGCATGCAGTAATGGAGGGCTGTGTTTGGTGGTTAGATGCAGAACATTTATTGTGGTTCTGCTGGCTGTGTGCGTATTGCCTATTTTTATTGTGGTTAACCTGACCCACCATTTGGTTCCTTAATGTTGAGTTTCCTTTCCTGTACTTTATGAATGTCATCAGCTTGTGCAAAAGGGAACTTTATTCTTTCTTTTCAAATGTTTACTGAGTTTCTGTTCTGTGGTAGGCCCTATGTTAGGAGCCAGGTACAGAAAGATGATCAAATATCTTGACTTTAAATAATACCTTTCACATTTACCACTTTAATCTCAGGTAGCACTAGCGACCCTGTAAAATTGAAAAAGGCCATTCATGTACCCCACAATATAAATAAGTAGTCACAGAGAAATGAACAGACTTGAGGTTACACATTTCAGTAGTGACTGAGCTGAAGCCTTAGTATTTTGACCCCACCCCTACCTATTCAATAGTTAGGCGAGTCTAAATAAAGTAGAGTTGTTTGTTTGTGACAGGTTGCCTAGGTTGGAGTACAGTGGCGTGATCATAGCTCTCTGCAGCCTTGACTTCCCTGGCTCAAGCAATCCTCCGGCCTCAGCCTCCCAAATAGCTAGGACCACAGGCATGTGCCACTATACCCAGCTAATTATTTTAGTTTTTGTAGAGACAACACGGTTTCAAACTCACGAGCTCAAGTGATTACAGGCATGAGTTACCATGCCTGGCCTAAACAAAATAGTTGTTGGGTTTTTGTTGTTGTTGTTGTTGTTGTTGTTTTTGAGACAGAGTTTTGCTCTGTTGCCCAGGCTGGAGTGCAGTGGTGCAATCTCAGCTTATAACCTCCACCTCCCTGGTTTAAGTGATTCTTGTGCCTCAGCCTCCCATGTAACTGGAACTATAGGCGTGCACCCACACCCAGCTAATTTTTGTATTTTTAGTAGAGATGGGGTTTCACTATGTTGGCCACACTGGTCTTGAATTCCTGGCCTCAAGTGATCTGCCCACCTCAGCCTCCTAGAGTGCTGGGATTACAGGCGTAAGTCACTGTGCCCAGCCAATAAAATAGGTTTTTTTTTTTTTTTTTATTTGAGACAGAGTCTCGCTCTGTTGCCCGGGTTGGAGTGCAGTGGTGCGATCTTGGCTCACTGCAGGCTCCACCTCTCGGGTTCACGTCATTCTCCCGCCTCAGCCTCCTGAGTAGCCGGGACTACAGGTGCCTGCCACCACGCCCAGCTAATTTTGTTTTTGTATTTTTAGTAGAGACTAGGTTTCACTGTGTTAACCAGGATGGTCTCAATTTCCTGACCTCGTGATCCGCCCACTTTGGCCTCCCAAAGTGCTGGGATTACAGGGTGAGCCACCGCACCTGGCTGATAGTTTTTGAATCTAAAATTGATCAATCAGGAAGCATGACATCTATCCAAAGAAATTTATGTAGACATTTAAAAAATTCATACAAATGGTTCTTACACTGGGCTATTTTATTTTTTAAAAATCATTAAAAACATTAGAATTTAAACAGTATTAATTAAGGACTCATCGTTTGCCCAATAAAAATAATCATCACTTAGTAAATCACCCTAATGAACGATTTATGCAGGATGACAGAGCTGACCTGTTGTGCTTAAAAGAACGTGAACTTTGAGGCCTTGCCAAACTGAGGCGATTGTTTGACCTTGGGCAAATTATTTAATGTATCTGATTTTTTTCAGCTGTAAAATGGCGTTATATTTTATTCTAAAATGTAATTTTGCCTATCATATATATAGAAGATCCTTCTGTTTGAAGTAGGAAGTATTAGCTCCTCACTTACCATCATCATTTGATTTAGTGTTTTCAGGACGACATTGTTCAATGTATTTTTTGTTTTGGAAGGTAGTGAGTAAGATATTTCTAAGGGTGAAAAGGAAACAGTTTTGAAAATTCTTAGCTAATACTGAGTTGGCCAGGATGGGAGAAACAGAGTTAAAGGAATGTGTTAGCCCTTTTTATTGTGCACCTAGAAATCCTCAAGGGCCCAGTAACCATTTTAGGTTTATTTTATTAAAAAACAGGCCTTTGGGCTTCCTGTGTTATTGACTCTTTTCAGTTTCTGCAGAACTTAGAAGGAAAATTTTCCCTGAGTAAAGTGAGAAGAGCATTAACATTGTACCATGGATGCCTAAAATGGTATTTATTAGACACAGGACTGTTCAAAGGCTGTGAGTGTGGGAGCAGGGGCAGCGGTAAAGTTGTTTCTTCCTGGTGGTCTTGTGAGAGCTTCTGGGAGCAGCAGTCAGAGGGCAGAGCTGACCTGCTGTGCTTAAAAGAACGTGGACTTTGAGGCCTTGCCAAACTGAGGTGATTGTTTGGCCTTGGGCAAATTATTTAATGTATCTGATTTTTTTCAGCTATAAAATAAGGTTATATTTTATTCTAAAATGGAATTTTGCCTATCATATATATAGAAGATCCTTCTGTTTGAAGTAGGAAGTATTAGCTAGCTCCTCACTTATATTTATTTCCAGGGTCATTTGAAGTCTGTCTACCTGATGAGAATATAAATCCCATCAGGGCTAAGGCCATGTCTGTTTGTTTTTCTCACTGTGTCTCTTTGCCCCTGTGTCAGTGTCATAGGCTTGGTAAGTACTCAGATACCTGGCGAGTGAAGGAATCCCCGAAATTAGTACTGCAGCTGTCAGGAAAAAGTGTAGACTTGCTACCTATAAGCACAGGTCTGTATTTGTCAACATCTTAGAGCTTTAGGCCTATGTAGGTTTTTTGTTGTTGTTGTTTTGTTTTTTAAGGGATAGGGTCTTGCTCTGACACCTAGGCTAGTGAGCCTCCTGCCCCAGCCTCCCAAGTAGCTAGGACTACAGGTGTGTACCACTACACTCGACTAATTTTTAAATTTTTTCTAGAGATGGGGTCTCACTGTGCTGCCCATCTGGTCTTCTGTTCCTGGGCTCAAGTGATCCTCCTGCATCTGCCTTCCAGAGGGCAGGGATTACAGGCATGTAGTATCTTTGTTTTTGTTTTTTTTTTTTCTTCTTTGGTTAGGAAGTAACAGTTTGGGTTTTTATATTACCAAGATGTCTAGAGGGTTTCTTTCTTCTACTTCAGCTTGATTGATGAAAATGTCATAATGAAGTGAAAGAAAAGGCTTGCTGTGCTTCCATTTTGAGGTGAACCATCATGTTCTTGAAGCCTTGTTCTTTGAGCCACTCTGTTTTGTTTGGGGTTCACTCCTAGTTTAAGGCAGAGCTGTTCTCTGCATTCCCATCTTCTCAGAGAAAGTATTTGGTTTCAGGTCAGAGCTGTTTTCCTTTTAGCCACCTAAAAGCCTCTGAAGAATTTGGAGGTAAAGAGGCTTCATGTCTGCATCTTTTTTCTTTTTTTGGAGACGGAGTCTTGCTCTGTTGCCCAGGCTGGAGTGCAGTGGTGCAATCTTGGCTCACTGCAACCTCTGCCTCCCGGGTACAAGCAATTCTCCTGTCTCAGCCTCCCGAGTAGCTGAGACTACAGGCACATGCCACCAGGCCTGACTAATTTTTATATTTTTAGTAGGGACGGGGTTTCACCATATTGGTGAGGGTGGTCTCGAACTCTTGATCTCAGGTGATCCACCCGCCTCGGCCTCCTAAAGTACTGGGATTACAGGTGTGAGCCACTGCGCCCAGCCCATGTCTGCATCTTACTTGTTAACACACTGAGGAAAGTGTGGACATGGAGATTTATGGAAGGATGAGACCAAGTCTCAACCACAGTATACTTTTCAACACATATTGCTAATTGGAGTTAAAATGTTCGTTAATGTGAAAATAAAATTACTTTGGATTGAGGCTGCTGCTTTCTTTGTGTTCTCAATGGAGACTGCTGTAGAAGAAAAATTAGACAAAATGCTCTCTATAAAGCCTCTATTTTAAGAAGAATGATTCAGAGAGGAACATAGGTCCAAGAAATTTTCATCAACAAATGAAAACTGAACTGTCAGGTTTGCCAGATGTCTCATTTTAAGGAAATGTTTCCTCATTTGGTCTCTCGTAAAAGTCTTCCTTTTGCCTCTGAAATATACCCCGTCCCTATGTAACTTAAAAATAAAATTTTCAGAGTGTTCAAAGTTCCATCTGTGCGGGATTTGTAATTCTGTGTAATTCAGCTGGGAATTGTATTGCATAAAAATAAAGGCAAAAAATAACCACATTGTTGGACTACAGAGTTTTGGGAAATTTCCTTAATTTATTTAGTGTAGTCCTTCGTGGTCTGTCACTCAGCATTTGTTGAGCACCTGCTGTGAACAAACACTGTTACTTGTTCTTTAAGGCGGCAGCAATGTGCCTTAATGTGGTTGTCCTCATTAATGTTCTACCCTATGGTCATCCTATCTTACATGGTGTAATAGAGTAGAATGGCTGGTATCTAAGGGAGGACCTCTCCCTTTTAGTTAGACACACAAGTCCTGGGCATCTCTCTTTTGGGGACAACATAAAACAGCCCTGCCTAGTCCTTTATTTGGTCCACCACTAATCCTATCCCAGCATCCTGTGTAGGCCTCCATGGGGCCTACATACTCTGGCAGGGGAAGAGCCAGGAGAGAAGGAAGAAGGCTTTGAAGAGCTAGCTCCAGCAGCCTGCTGACAGTTTTCCTTCTCTCCCCACTGTCGAAGGACTGACTACCAGTGGAGAGGTGGCAGCAGGCTCTTGGCTAAGTGGAGAGGCTGTCTCTTCCTGTGTAGTTTGTGGAGAGACAGATTTGACTCAAGGTACAGTTAGAAGTCAGCATTGCTTTCTTTTGGGACTTTCTGTGTTGATGACCTCTTCTCTTTAAGTCAAAGCAAGCTCCACTGCCCCATAGTGCTCAAAATTACTTATCAAAATTCCTATAAACACTGTGTAGCTAGATTCAACTTGATGTTATAAAACCAATTTTTGTAAGATAATCTGTGTTAAAGTGCAAGTGAAGGCCAGGCGCGGTGGCTCAAGCCTGTAATCCCAGCACTTTGGGAGGCCGAGACGGGCGGATCACGAGGTCGGGAGATCGAGACCATCCTGGCTAACACGGTGAAACCCCGTCTCTACTAAAAAATACGAAAAACTAGCCGGGCGAGGTGGCGGGCGCCTGTAGTCCCAGCTACTCGGAGGCTGAGGCAGGAGAATGGCGTAAACCCGGGAGGCGGAGCTTGCAGTGAGCTGAGATCCGGCCACTGCACTCCAGCCCAGGCGACAGAGCGAGACTCCGTCTCAAAAAAAAAAAAAAAAAAAAAAGTGCAAGTGAAATGGCAGTCTGTTAAACTAACCTGAAATCTGATGATGTGCTGTGGGAAAAGAGCTGTTTGAATAGAGTTTCTTTGCTTCCTTCCAGCTGGGTGGAGAGGAAGGGACATCCTGTCCCTACAGAACTGACTGCCACTGCTCCAAATATCCTTCATGCTCACTGGCCTCTTCTCCGGACCTAAGACCCGAAGGCCTGTGGCCCAGATGGGTCTCACCTCTCCAAGCACGGCTGCCCAGCTTAGGGAATTATAGATGTTTCTGTTCTGGCCAAGGAGGAGCAGGAGCCGGGAGTGGGGCCTGATAAGCAGCTTCCAGAATTCTGGGATTGTACAATCCCTGGAGAGAGGAAGAGGCTGTTTCTTGTTACCAGCTGCCCTCCTTTCACCTGGTAGTACACACACAGCCTCTTCCTAAAGAGCGTTACTCAGCCCCCCTCTTAGGCTCCCCCCGCCACTTAGGCTCACTCCAGAAATGTGCCTCTCAGGCTCAGGCCCCCACTTAGGCTCACTCCAGAAATGTGTTTTCTGTTCCTTGTTCTACCCTGTCTGCCGTGTTCCTAGGACCAGCCCCTGCTAGTTCCTTCTAGAAACTAACTTTACTCATCGTTGGAACCAAAGCCTTAAGATTCTGTGGGTGTGGAACACCTTCTGGTTGAAAACAAAAGGCTGTAGAATTCCATGCAGATGTGGATTGTTGATTCCATTTTGAAGGCAGGTGTGATGTGGGAGAAGCGGTGCATGTAGCGGTTCGGAGTATGGTTTCTGGAGCCAGTTGGCCTAGGTTCAAATGCCAGCTCTCCACTTAGTGGTAAGTTATTTAAACTTTTTGTGCTACAATTTTCTCACTTCCAAAATGGGGGTGGTAATAGTATCTACATATACAGTCATCATGACGGTCAAAGGAAATAATACAAATGAAGATGTTCCAAATAGCACCTGGCACATGGTATGTGCCTATTAAATGCTAGCTTTATGACTGTGCTAGGAGTGAAGCTACGGGACTGATAAAATGGCTGTCACCAAGCTCATCCCTAATGCATCTCTGTGCATTCTGTGTAGAACATGATGAAGAAAAGAAGGCAGCAAAAGGTATCTCAGGATCAGTTCTATCAGAAGTTACCACATTGAGCACATTGTCTCAAGATCTCCTTAAGGATGGCTACTAAATCTGTTTCCTGAATTGTATTGTCTCATTAAAAGTATTCTCTTGCCTTCTGATCTGTTGAAGCAAAAAGCTGACCACACACATGAATTTTTTTTTTTACACAACACCATGTAACTATAGCATATTGACTGTGACTTTGGTTACTGTTACATTTTGAGCTTTATATACACTTTATTTTTTTAAATTTAATTTTGTATTGAGACAGGGTCTCACTCTGTAGCCTAGGCTGTAGTGCAATGGCGCCATCTTGGCTCACTGCAACCCTGTCTCCCGTGTTCAAGTGATTCTCCCACCTCCGCCTCCCAAGTAGCTGGGATTACAGGTGCCCGCCACCATGCCTGGCTAATTTTTGTATTTTTAGTAGACACACAGTTTCACCATGTTGGCCAAACTTCTGACCTCAGGTGATCCACCTGCCTTGGCCTCCCAAAGTGCTGGGATTACAGGCATGAGCTGCTGCTTCCGGCCTTATATACACTTTAAAACACTTGATCCTGAATGAATTTTAGTTATGGTTGGTAAACCATAATGTTCGTAGTTCAAAAAGTTGGAAATCAGTTCCTTGTGAAGGCTCACCCAGGAGATTGTTGTTTCTAACAGAAAATTAAATATTGACCTAGAGCACCTTTTCAGGCTCATGGCTTGCCTTGAGTCCAAACTTACTGTGTCTTTGAGACTTTTGCAGTCTGGCTCACTTCTTTTCCCTCACTGCTTTGTACTGGATGCTTCAATTGTAATTCAACAAATATTAAGTGCCTTCTCTGTACTAGCAGCGGTGCCGTTTGTAATTCCCTTGAACCTGGGCCCTACTCTGTCTTTCATCTAGACCTCTACACATGCCTCTTTGCCTACAAAACTTCACATGCTTCAATCTTTAACAGCTTTTGGCCTCGTTTTAGAAAATGCAGTTGGTGGTGGTGAAGTGCCTAGACTCTGGAGGCTGTGTGGGTTCAAATCCCAGCTCCGCTACTTGCTAGCAGTATGACCTTGGGCAAGTTTCTTAACCTCTTCGGTTCATCTTTAAAATGGTGGTAATGATAGTAGTTGTCTTACAGTGTTGTTCTGAGAATTAAACGAGGTAATCCACAGTGCACTTAGTATATTCTTAGCACATAGTAGCTTCTTGGCAACCTTAGTTAGCTATTATCATTTTTATGTGTCACATCCTGTAGGAAGTCTTCCCGATTCTGCTTGTGGGGGCCCTTCCTAAGTACTCCCAGAGAGCCTGTTCTAGAACTCCTGTCATTGCATTTATCATGCTGTATTGTAATTTCCTGTTTGCTTATTTCTACCCACTTCTAGATGGCAAGCTCCTTGAAAGTAGGTAAGGTCTGTTGGTCAGCTACAGCCATATCTCCCTTGCTGGGTAGACTTTGTTTCCTTCTTTCACCTGCTCGAAGATGTTAGGGTAGGTTTGTTGTTGTTAGTTTTTGTTTTTTGAGAGTTCCTAATTAAATTGCTATTGATTTATTGATGAATGGGTCTGCTTGCCTGTTTTATCATGAGTCAGGAGGTTTAAAAGTGTGTTTCCCCATCTCCTCATTAGAGTAGTTTTTTTGTTGTTTTTCTTTCTTTATTTTTTAGAGACAAGGTCTTGCTATGTTGCCCAGGCTGGAATGCAGTGGCGCAATCGTAGCTCACTGCAGCCTCGAACTTTTGGGCTCAAGCAATCCTCCTGCCCCAGCCCCTTGAGTAGCTGGGACTATAGATATGCACCACCACGCCAGGCTAATTTTTAAATTTTTTGTAGCGGGGGGGGGGGGGGGGGGGGTCTTGCTGTGTTGCCCAGGCTGGTCTCAAACTCCTGGCTTCAAGAAATCCTCCTGCCTTGGCCTTCCAGAGCACTGGGATTGTAGGTGTGAGATTACACCTGTATAGACTCAGCCTTCATTAAGGCAGTTTTTAAAGATGCACCAAGGTGTTTGGAATGAAGAATAACATTCATTAAGCCTACTTTGTGTGAGGAGTTAAGTAGGCTTTTTAGATACATTCTTATTGAATTTGCCTCCTAACTCCTGTGAGTTGAGTGCTAATATACCCATTTAAGAATTCTGTAAAGTTCCTAAGGAATGCCTAGTGGTATTTTAAAAAAAGAGAAAAGAAAAATAAAAGAATGATGTAAAGTGCTCAGAATTATTTGGCTCTAACCTGGTTCTGTTTGGCTTCATGGCACATAATATTTTCACTCACCGCCTTGGTGAGCACTTGTTGGCTGACTGGTTCCCTGCCCAAATCTGCTGTCCCAGGGGCTTACTACCTCTTCTCTAGGGAGCTGCACAATTAAACTTCAAAAATGATCATTAAAGGGATTCATTCTTTCTGCTGGGGAGGTACTGAGTTGGCTATGGTTTTATCTTGTGCAGTTGCAATACTTGAATAGCACAAAACAATGAGACTGTCATGCAGGCAGATAAGGATTATGGACAAACGCAATAAGCATTGGAACTTTGGGGAGAAGAGAGCTGCATTTTTATAGCTTCATTTCTTCATTTGTTCAAAAGTTAAAAATAGAATTAACTATGCCCTGTAGGCCACTTGGATTTCTGATTGATACAGAAAACTTACACCTCATATCTAAAGGATAGCCTATGTCAAGACTTTCTTTATCAAAATATACCTTTGGGTCAAATCACAGTCTCTTCTGAACATGTTTTTGTTTTTTTATTTTTATTTTTATTAATCCTCTTAGTGGATGAACATGGTTTTTAAGCAACAAAATACATGGGCTTGGAAACTAGGGTTTATTTTCCCTGTTGAAAGCCTTTGGAGTAGTAGGATAAGCTGATGAAGCAATATAATGTCTGCTTTCTATGCTAAGAATCACTGGAGTTCCAGCCTTCTTATAACATCATTATATTTTAATTTTTTATTTGTATATTTAGGAAACAGTAACTTAGAAATGACACAGTCTCAGATGATTAGCATCCACCTGCTGAGCTATTTCTAGTGCAGTGGGCTTGGTGGACCTACCTGGTACCAAAGGAATCTTCACCCTATCTGGTTTGTCTTTAGTCTCTCACCCAAGCTGAGAGGCACAAGGACTGCTCAGAGGAGCTTCCAAATGTAGCAGCTGATGAAGACTTTGGGTCTTACTTTGTCATCCAGGCTGGAGTACAATGGCACAATCATAGCTTACTGTAGCCTCAAACTCCTGGGCTTAAGCAATCCTCCCACCTCGGCCTTCTGAGTAGCTAGGACTAAGGTGCACACCACCATGCGCAGCTAATTTAAAAATTTTTTTTTGGAGAGACAAGACTCACTGTGTTACCCAGGCTGGTCTTGAACTCCTGGCCTCAAGTAGTTTTCCTGCCTCAGCCTCTCAAAGTACTGGGACTATAGGTGTGAGCCACTGCTTCTGGCCAGGACATCTTAATTGACTTCCTTTTATTTTTTAATGCACTTTTTTTCCTTTTTCTTTCTTTCTTTTCTCTTTTCTTTTCTTTCTTTTTTTTGAGATAGGATCTCCCTGTGTTGGGCTCGAACTCTTGGGCTCAAGTGATCCTCCCACCTCAGACTCCTGAGTGGCTGGGATGACATACTTTTTTGGCCAAGACTCTGAAAATAAAAGTAAGAAGAAGGCGGTTGCAACTAAAGTTTCTTGTTCACTTATTATATTTTAAGCACTGTGTTGATGCTTTACATGTACCCCATACAAAGCCATATGCATTGACACTGTTATCCCCATTTTACAGATGAGGAAACTAAGGCGAGAGAGGCTGCACAATATGTCTGAGGTCATAGAGCTATTGAGTGGATGAGTCAGGATTCATTCTGGCACCAGAGTTCACATTCCAAGTACTACATTGTACTGTCAGGGCTGGAGATTTTGTAAACCTACCAATTCAAGCTATTGTTTTCACACATTGTTTTGGTCACAAACATTGCCTTCCCACCTCAATGAGCACACCTGGCTTTGCATTTTAAGCAATTTTGCAGAGGTCATATCTGTCTTTGCAGGATGAAGACTTTCCTCCACACAGCATAAAAGCCCTTATAGCTCTCTGATTCATCCTGACGACGATGAGATAGGTTCTGCTGTGAGGGTGACTGTGTCCCCTGTGAGCAAACTTGTGCAGAGAAAGAGAGCACAGAGGACTGAATCCAGGCATTTCTTTTTTTTTTTTTTTTGAGACAGAGTCTCGCTCTGTTGCCAGGCTGGAGTGCAGTGGCGCGATCTCATCTCACTGCAATCTCTGCCTCCTGGATTCAAGTGATTCCCCTGCCTCAGCCTCCCGAGTAGCTGGGACTATAGGCATGCACCACCACACCTGGCTAATTTTTTGTATTTTAGTAGAGACAGGGTTTCACCATATTGACCAGGATGGTCCTGACCTTGTGATCCGCCCATCTCGGCCTCCCAAAGTTCTGGGATTACAGGCGTGAGCCACCGTGCCCGGCCTCCAGGCCATTTCTTTAGTCTAGTGGCAAAGGTAGGAGCCATAGAAGACACCACAGCAAAAACCAGTAGGAGCTGAAGAAGACGTCTAGAAAGACTATGATGCATGGTGAGAGGAAAGGGTGAGAGGAAAGGTTGGCCAACCGTATTGAGGGCTACAGAGATCAAGGAGAAAAAAAAACAGAATTTGAATCTTGTGATTGAATACAATCCTGGCCTTTGAGATTATGTTCCATTAAGTTGGGGAAAAGCCAATGTTGCCTTGAGGGGCTTTGCAGTGAAGCCACGGGTAGGGAGTCTACTGTCAGGGTATCAAGTATAGAACACTGACTTCAAAAGTTTTTGTTCCAAGGTCAGGAATAATTGAAATGAGGTGGTCGATTGAGGGGCCTTGAGGCCAGTGAAGCCTTTTTCATCTTTGGGAGCCCTGTTCTGACCATGTCTAAAGTCAATGGAAGAATGCGATGGAAAGGGAGAAATCGAAGATTTCTGGAATAATGTTAGTAGTTATCATGTATTGAATGCTTACCGTGTGCCAGGTACTGGCAGAAGAGCATTTCCTGTTCTATCTTACTCAATCTGTACAGCAACCCTGGGAAGTAGGTAGCCAGACCCCCTTTTACAGATGAGGAAACAGAGGCTTAGAGTTTAAACAACTTGCCAAGACTACTATTAAATTGTATAGTTTTAAACTCAGGTCTGTCAAGCTATATCATAGATATGATTGAGTGAGCAAATTATGGGGGAGATAGAGCCTGAGAAGAGAGGTGCCTTTCTTCCTGTGAGGCCAGAGGAAATGACTCCTGAATTCAGATGGACAGAGGAAGATGGACCAACTCTTTGACCCTTTTCTAAGTGCATGTATTGTGCCCAATATCTGGCTCATTGCTCAGGACTGCTCCCCATGGCCCCTCACTGCTGCATACTCACAGAGCCAGCAAAGTGTTTGCAGAATGTCTACACTTTTTTTTCTGATGGCCAAGTGTTCTTGCAGAGTCAGGGGCTTTAGAAATCTAGAGGAGGTTTCAAAAAAATTAGCTGTGTGGACAGTGAATACACTGGGAATGTTGGCTTGGCCCCATGGCCTCCCAGGATCTGTTGCACTTGGCATAGAATAGAGGGGGCTTTTTCGTGTGTGTGTGTGTGTGTATTTCTTTTCTCCTATATTTGTGGGTGTTAATATGAACCATCCAGCCAGGTCTGTGAAGGCTGAGAGAAGTTAGTCCGGGTCTGGTTTTTAAATACGTTTTCCTTTAGCTTTTCTTTCAACTATCTTCAGGTTTCTTGTTATTGTGCATTTATAGGTTCCAGAGACCTGAATGTTATACCCCTCAGTTGTCATTATAGTCCTCATAAAACTGGTGAAGATTTGTTTACATTCTTTATTCCAAAAGCCTCTGCAGTGGTGAGCATAGCTAGCTGCCTTCCAAAAAGCTTCTACAAAGGCATTTGCCTATTTTTCTCAGCCTTTAACCCTATCTAAGGAGACATTCTTTGGGGTAACTGGTTTAGTTTAAGTTTCTCATTTCCCTGCAGCACTACTGTTTCTGTAGGTGGTTTGGCAACCATTGGCACAGGGGCTTTTCAATTTCCAAATCGGTGGCTCCTGCCATTTCAAGAAAATCGGTCTGAAATGACAAAGGAGGTGGAGGAAGACAAAATGACTGGAGAAACAAAGATGGAGGAATCTGTTCGTGTATTTATTCATTGTTTACAAATTAGAACAAGCATCGGAATATTCAGGATTCCTGATTTCAGGAGTCCTTTTTGAATTTTTTTTGAGACAGGGTCTTGCTCTGCCACCCAGGCTGGAGTGCAGTACGCAATCTTGGCTCATTGCAACCTCAAACTCCCCGAGCTTGAGTGATCCACCTGCCTCGGCCTCCCAAAGTGCTGGGATTGTTGGATGTGAGCCACCACGCCTGGCCTATTTCAGGAGTCTTAATTGCCTCTACTATGACTTTTTCCCCCTGCCTAATTATATAGATCTTTTGCCTCTTTATTGTTGAAGACTAATTTTTTAAAACAGGCAACTCAGCAGTTGCTGTAATATGTATTTCTACTGGGCTTTTCAAGTGTTCTTGTATTTCTTCCTTGAATTAACTTACATAGAGACTTAATTCACCTTACTGGTCTGTATTAGCCATAGTTTCATATTATCATCTTGTTTTTCTCAGGTTTGACTATCTTTTAGGCTTTTTCTTTCTTTCCTATTTTCTGTAAATGATTAATTAAAAATCTTTTTGTTTTGGGCATTCTATAAATGCTCTTTTAGTACAGTTTTCTCCCTTAAGTAGGGTCATTCCTCCCCATAGTCTCTTCCTATAGAATGGCTCTCCTCAAGTCCTCTATGGCAGATGACATCAAGGGTAAAGAGAAGGAGAGTCTGGTTGGGCCCTGGCCATGAGCAGCAAATGAGCATGTCGTTGGGCCTTGGGGCAGAGACCTTCACACGCTCTGTATGTGAGAGGAGTGTGAACTGTTGGACCCGGGGTAACTGGGTAGCCGACTTAGAACCTTTCTAGAGAAATAGCTGAGAAAGCCTCAACGAGGCTTAAATGACAAGACATGGAGGAAGAGCCTCCTTGCCAGGAACTGGAGAATCTAGTTCAGGGAAACTTTGTCCATAGAACCCTGAGAATGGTGTATGGGATATGCGGGAAAATAGTTTTAGCCTGATACTGGGTGCGGAGAGGGATACTTTCTGGGATTCAGACACAAATGAGCTTTCTTTAGTTATTTTGGAGCAATGATTCTCAACCAGGGCAATTTTGGCACCTTCCCCATTCCCTTCTCACCCCAGGACATTGGCGATGTTCGGAGATGTTTTTGGTTGTCATACTTAGTGGGGTGCTACTGGCATCTAGTGAATAGAGACCAGGGGTGCTGTAAATTTCATACAGCATACAGAGGCAGCCTCCCATGACCAAGAATTATCTGACTGAAAATGTCAGTAGGCCGAGGCTGACAAACTCTCCTTTAGAGAGTCGTGAGAAATTTTCATCAGGAATGGAATTTGAGTTAGGAAGTAAAACTAGAGGAGGCTGTAAAAGACTCAGATCTTGTTATATGTGTTAATCTGTCCTAGGCCAACGTGAACTAAAATTATAACTAGGACCGGATTTGTGTAGTTCTCTCTCTGGTATGGTTTGTATTTTCTGATGATGACAAATTATAGTAAAGAAGCTTTGACATTCCCAGCTATGAATGTGCCACCCTGCAGAGGACACAGGTGAAGGATGCTCACCTGTGAGAAGGGCAGGGCATGCTGGGGTCTTGGACTTTCAGGGGCAAACCTCCATTCTCTGGGTGGCAGCAGCATGGGAAACTTTCCTGTGGTAGCTGAGAAACTGTGAGGGCCACCTGAGGCTTCCCTGGACCATTCATGCCTGTGATGGGATGTGTTTAAGGGAGAAAAAGAATCCTTCAGATTCTCTTATTCATAGAGTTCCCAAAATGGAAACTTTTGTATTGATGGTGACCCCTTCTGACTTGGCATGCAGCTAATCTGAATACCTTAAAACAAGAATTTCTCATTGTAGAATCCTTGACCCCTGGGCTGTGGACTTTGAGGTACAAAGTGTGCAGACGAAGACAGGCAAAGTGTGTTCTGTCTCTGTGCTTGAGGTAGATTTTTATGTTGGAACACTCACATTAGGTAGATGTTATTTAAAAGGTGCAATGGCTCATCGCAGCCTTGTTACACTGGTGCCCCTCACTCTTCCAGGAGGAGAAAAGCTCTTTTTTCAGCTGCTGCTGAGCACCAGAGCCAGTCCCCAATTGGGGGCTTGAGCTTGCTTCCTGTCATCAGTTACGGAATAGTAGATAGTGTGCAGCTTTGGGGCTTGGCTGTGGGGAATGTAAGTGACTCAGTAGCATGGATGCTGGTCCTGAGTCACTTATAATTATGGTGCAGTGTGAAGTACTTTATAATTATACAGTGGTTAGGTGTGTGACTTTGGCACCAGGTTGAATTCTAGCTCCAGGATTTCCTGCTATGTGACCTTGGGCCAGTTAGCCTATCTGTGCCTCAGTTTGTCCATTTGTGAAATGAGAATAATTCCATCAGATAGTTGTAAGGATTAAATAATTGTAGAACACTTTGAATGGTACCTGGTATATACAGAGTACTAAATCATATTATGTAAAATGGTGTGGTGCAGAGTATAAGTGCTGGAGGAATTCAGAAATGGAGAAGGTAAGTTGAGGGATGTGTGGTCAGGAAAGGCTTTCTTGGTAGGGCTTGAAATGGGTTGAAGATTTGAGTCAGGCTCTGAGAGAACAATAGTAGATGGTGTTGCAGACAAGGGGACAATGTGCATAAGGATGTAGAAGAAATTGTTATGTCCTAGACTCTATAAGGAAACTGACTAGGGTAATGTGAAATTGGATTGAGTATGTGATTTTGGGGATGGGAGGCGAGGGATATTGATAAATGGGCACTAAAGATTAGTTTTTATAGAGGGGCACCAGATGCTCGTTTGGGCCACTAGGGATTTCTGAGCTGTGGAATAACCAAAGGAACTGGACGTTCAAGCAGATGAGTCAAGTGTGGATTTTCAGGGTGGGCTGAAGTGAGGAGCAGTGGCACAAGTCGGAAAGCCAGCCAGGAAGCCGTTCTGATAGTTCACCTCACTGGGGCTGGACTGAGTGACAGGCTTGGGTGTAAAGAGGAAAGTATAAGTCTTGATATTGTTTTGAAACAGTGCTGTAATGTACAGGATTTGATGACTGATGGAGGTGCAAGGGAGACAAGTGCAAGGTGACCTGAGCCTCTAAACCTGTGTGAATGGCTGTGTGAAAAACTGGTCATAGGGAGGAGAGTGGGCAGGAGGAGCTGGTTAGGGGAAGATTTAGTATAAACAGGAGAGCAGTTCCTCACCCATCCCTTACAACCAGGAGGAGCCCATTTTCCAAACTGAGATGGCTTCTTTTGGGCTGCAGTTTGAATCTAGGAGCAGTAGGCAAGGCTGGCATTTTCCCCATTCATTTACAGGGTGTACTTTCCACAAGGTCTACTTGATGCAGTACCCCACACGTGGTACTGGCTTCTTAGTGGCTACTGTTCAACCTTATTGCCAGCTCCCTCTGATCCTCTTGAGCCACAGACTTTCCAGAGTGTCCAGTAGGACTTGGGCTTCAAAGCTGTTTTCCCTTCACAGGAAGCCTGTGAACTTTGATGGAGATTGGGAATATTGTCTTCCCATCTCTGTATGCATGAACCACAGACTTCTGCTGTTTCCAATCTCTGCATAGCCCCCTTGCTTAGAAGACGCAGCACGGTGGAAGAAGACAGCAGCCTTTTAGAGCCCCAGGCCTCACAGGATCCTCTGAAAGGACTCGGAGCTTCATGCTCGGAATCACTCTGTCAGGAGCAGTCTGTC
Organism: Piliocolobus tephrosceles; assembly: GCF_002776525.5. Taxonomy (NCBI): domain Eukaryota; kingdom Metazoa; phylum Chordata; class Mammalia; order Primates; family Cercopithecidae; genus Piliocolobus; species Piliocolobus tephrosceles. The sequence continues at coordinate 133,871,836 of NC_045438.1, read as the reverse complement.
ATGGGAGGCTGTAATTTTACAATAAGAAAGAGCCCTGGTTTCCCCCAGGTCAAGGCTTTAGCCCAAACTCCCAAGTAAAAGCATTATCACAGCAGGGTGGATTGAGGTAAGGACCTTATCCATGTTTGCTTTGTCTCAATTAGTTTTAGAGCAGTCTTTTTTTTTTTTCTTTCTTTTTTGCTCACTGCTTTGTGTCCTACACTGTTCTAATACTTTCCATTTAATCTCTGGTTTTCACAGCCCACCTCTATAAGGAGGGTGGATGGTTACCCTGTTTTGCAGATGAGGAAGCTGAGGCACAGCACAGTTAAGTTTGCCCGGAGTTGCACATCTGGTTATTGGCGTGGCTGGGATTTGAATCCTGGCAGGGGAGTCTGGGGTCTCTGTTCACTCACTGTGTTTCACCATCTCCCTTCAGTTAGCCAGAGCCACCATTTTCAAGGCGACATTTTCTGTTTCCTCTTTTGAGTTCTATTGAAGAAGTTGTTTTAGAAAAGTCACGTGGTAACATAAGAGGGAGCAGGTGCTTTTTTGAGTCCCATGGACCTGGTTTGAACACTGGCTGTGCCCACTTACTGGCTATGCACCTTTGGGCAAGTCTCTTCACCTCTTTAAGCCGCAGTTTCTCAGAAATCTGTGAACTAAAGATATTATGGAAAATGAGCAAGTGTATATTTAGTGGCTGTGAGGTTTGGGGTTAGTTATTCAACGTCTTCTATAAAGTGAAGATGCTAATGCATATCTTCATAGGGGCTTTACTACAAAGTACTTAGAATGAGATCTGGAATGGAGTAAGGAATGAGTACTGTTGGTACTAGCAGGCTTTCAGTACTTTTTTTGTGTGTGGTGGTAGTAATGGTTTCATTTGGTCCTTTTTGGTTACATTTTATGTACTTTTGACTCTTATAAGCAAAAGTACCTTGCATGGTAGGAGTTGATAAGATTATAATAGATGAATGAATACATGTATTCCACCCATGTTTGATTTCCCTGTTTAGCAGTATCTGCCTGGAAAAGCTCCCATCATTATCGAGCATATTTGCAGATATGCTAGGTGGGGAACTTGACTTGCCTTCCGTTCACCTGTGTGGTTCACATGTGTCTAGTTTGGCATACAGATATCTATTCTAGTAAGCAGTTTTGTTTTTCATCAATGTCATTTGGAATACTTAGCTATCTGCCACTTTGCTTAGATTTTTTGTTCTTATTTCTTTATTCTTTTGAAATATTCTACCTGTCTTTTTATTGTAAAGACCATCCTGATTAACCATGACTTTCAAATTATGAAGATTCATAATCACACTCCTAAAAGTGCCTTTTCCATTAGGTCTTTCTTTCCTTTCTTTCCTTGCTGTTCCTTCCTTCCTTCCTTCCTTCTTTCCTTCCTTCCTTCCTTCCTTCCTTTTTCCTTTCTTTCTCTTCTTCCTCTTACCCTTTCCTCCCTCCCTTCCTTCCCTCTCTCTCTTTCTTTCTCTTCCTCCCCTTCCCCCTTCCTTCCTTCCTTCTTCCTTCCTTCTCTCTTTCTCTCTCATCTTTCTTTTCTTTTCTTTCTCTCTCTCTCTCTCGCACTCGCTCTTTTTCTTTTTTTTTTTTCTTTTGCTTTGTTGCTTCCTATCCTTCCTTGCATAGGCCTTACTTTCTGTCTTACTTATTTCCCCTATAGTCCTGGCTCTATGACATCTGAAATTCATGAATGGGATTTTTCTTTTCAGTTATCTTTCATCGATAGCTGTTACACTTTCCCCCTTGGATTCCAGAAGACCATTTTACTAAATAAAAGGTTTTAGTCTTCTTCCTGTTATGCCAATGGGTAGTTTCCAGCACAGGAAGTAGGTTTTCACATCTAATGTGATCATTTCCCAATGATTCTGAACTCTCTCCAAGTCTATGGGAATATTCATCATCTTGTTTTTAATATTGACCTTTACTCTTTTCTCATTATCTTACTGTGGGGGCACTTAGAGGTGGTAGGTACCTCTCTCCTGGGCTGTATTTGGAGGCTCAGCAACATAAGTGGATGAAGCACAGAGGGATGGAATGAGGGAAGGAAGCTTCAGCAGGAAGGAAGGTGAACGGATTGTCTATGTGGTGCTGCCAGCCCAGGCTGTGGAGCCTTAGCAGAACAGGGTTCAGACTTGGCCCTGCTGCATATTCTCTGTGTGTGTAATCTGGACAAGCTGTTTTATTCTTCCAAATCCCAGGTTGCTTTTTGTGTAAAAAAGGGATGCTAATGTTTACCACATAGAGTTGCATTAGGGTTGAGTGAAATGTCCCCTGGTGAGCTGTAGTTTGTCTCTCCTCCTTCCTTTATCTTTTCTCTCTGTTCTGCTTGTTTCTGACAAAGCCATTTTCTCTGTTTTTGTGCAGTTCCTCTCATGGAAATTATTTATACTTTTGTAAACTTGGGAATTTTGTATCTCCTAAGAAGTATCAACTTGCCTCATTTCTGTTACTACAGCCACTGATGTAGCTGGGACCCCTTCCTCACTTGTAAGCTGCTCATCAGAAATGACACTTCTTCTTTGTTACTTGGGTTGAGGGAAGAATTTTGTTTATCTCACATAAAGGCTTTTTTTTTTTGGGAGTGTCACTCTTGTTGCCCAGGCTAGAGTGTCACTCTTGTTGCCCAGGCTAGAGTGCAGTGCCATGATCTCGGCTCACTGCAACCTCCGCCCCCTGGGTTCAAGCGATTCTCCTGCCTCAACCTCCCGAGTAGCTGGGATTACAGGCACGTGCCACCAGGTCCGGCTCATTTTGTATTTTTAGTAGAAATGGGGTTTCTCCATGTTGGTCAGGCTGGTTACGAACTCCCGACCTCAGGCGATCTGCCCACCTCGGCATCCCAAGGCTGTTTTCTTTTCTTTTTTTTTGAGAAAGTGTCTCAATCTGTCACCCAGGCTGGAGTACAGTGGTGCGATGTCAGCTCACTGCAACCTTCACCTCCCAGGCTCAAGCTATTATCCCGCCTCAGACTCCTGAGTAGCTGGGATTCCAGGCACTTGCCACCACACCTGGCTAATTTTTGTATTTTTTAGTAGAGATGAGATTTCGCTATGTTGGCCAGGCTGATCTCGAACTCCTGACCTCAGGTGATCCACCCGCCTCGGCCTCCCAAAGTGCTGGGATTACAGGAGTGGGCCACTGCGCCCAGCCTAAGACTGTTTTCAATATTGGACCTTTTCTGGCTTCTTAGCTTTGAGAGTTCTCAGAAGCAAGTTTTATTTTTGCATAGAGGACCCCTACTCTCTCCCCATCTGCTTTTTTTACTCCTTACAAATGGCATTACTTCATGGAGTCACAATCTTACATGGTTTTTAAAACTTCAAAAACCTAGGGGATTCAAAATGGTTAGACGGGGGAAATTGCTGTACTTTTTCTTCCAGCCAGTCTAGGGCAAGGGAGGAAGCCCAGTTTGTGTAGCACTCTTTGCTTCATGGAGGATACCCCGTATAATCTAGGTACAAGTCTGGGAAAATTCAGGCCCAGATGAACACATAGGTTGGTTCATTAAATAACACCCCTTTCTGTGAAGGATACTTCCAGAGATCTAAAGGGCAGGAAAGTTGGTGAGTAAGAAGTACAAAATAGGCCGGGCACGGTGGCTCAAGCCTGTAATCCCAGCACTTTGGGAGGCCGAGACGGGCGGATCACGAGGTCAGGAAATCAAGACCATCCTGGCTAACACGGTGAAACCCCGTCTCTACTAAAAATACAAAAACTAGCTGGGCGAGGTGGCGGGCGCCTGTAGTCTCAGCTACTCAGGAGGCTGAGGCAGGAGAATGGCGTAAACCCGGGAGGCGGAGCTTGCAGCGAGCTGAGATCCGGCCACTGCACTCCAGTCCGGGCAACAGAGCAAGACTCCGCCTCAAAAAAAAAAAGTACAAAATAGTAGATTAATAAATGTGTGATTCCGCATGTTCTCACTCATAGGTGGGAACTGAACAATGAGAGACCACTTGGACTCGGGAAGGGGAACATCACACATCGGGGGCCTATCATGGGGAGGGGGGAGGGGGGAGGGATTGCATTGGGAGTTATGCCTGATATAAATGACGAATTGATGGGTGCTGACGAGTTGATGGGTGCAGCACACCAACATGGCACAAGTATACATATGTAACAAACCTGCACGTTATGCACATGTACCCTAGAACTTAAAGTATAATTTAAAAAAAAAATAAATAAATAAATAAATGTGTGATTATTCCTTTCAGTATTCAAAATTTAGTGAGCATATATTACAGATACAAGAGAGATTTGCCTTAAAATAGTTGATAGCCTCTAGAGAAGGGATGGGGTGGACTGTTCTGGGCTGAGGTCAGTGGCCAATGGCCAGTTGGATGGGCTTGAGGTGGTTCTGACAAATTTTAAGGTACAGCGATTGGAAGACCTGGCACAGGAGTAAGCCTGATTTCAGTTTAAGCCTCAAATCTTCCTTGGACAGAGTAATTTTCCTCTTTTAACCATATTGATTTTTGTTTGTTTGTTTGTTTGTTGTTTTGAGACGGAATCTGGCTCTGTTGCCCAGGCTGGAGTATAGTGGCGCATGTCTTGGCTCACTGCAACTTCCACCTCTTGGGTTCAAGCAATTCTCCTGCCTCAGCCTGGCGCGTAACTGGGATTACAAGCGCCCACCACCATGCCTGGCTATTTGTATTTTTAATACAGACAGGGTTTCACCAGGTTGGCTAGGCTGGTCTCGAACTCCTGACCTCAGGCGATCCGCCTGAGGATCTGGAGTGCATTGGTGCAATCTTGGCTCACTGCAACCTCTGCCTCCCAGGTTCAAGAGATTCTCCTGCCTCAGCCTCCTCAGTAGCTGGGATTACAAGCGTGCACCATCACACCTGGCTAATTTTTATATTTTTAGCAGAGATGAGGTTTCACCATGTTGGCCAGGCTGGTCTCAAACTCCTGACCTCAAGTGATCTATCCACCTCAACCTCCCAAAGTGCTGGGATTACAGGCGTGAGCCACCATGCCCAGCAGTACTTCTTTTTTATTGCCAAATAATATTCCATTGTATGAGTATACCATGTGTTGTTCATCTATTCATTAGTTAATGGAAATTTGTGTTGTTTCCATGTTTTGGTTTTTGTGAATGATGCTACTTTGAACATCTATATACAAAGTTTTGTGTAGCCATATGCTTTCATTTATTTTGGAGTGAATTGCTGAGTATATGGTAACTCTCTTGTTTAACTTTTTGAGGACCTACTATATTGTTTTTCAAAGCAGCTATATCATTTTACAATCCCACCAGAAATGTATGAGTGTTCCAATTTCTCCACATCCTCACTGACATTTGTTATTGTCCATTTTATTTTAGCCATCCTAGTGGGTATAAAGTGATTTTTGATTGTCTTTCCCTCATGACTATTACTATTGAACATCTTTTTGTGTGCTTCTTAGCCATTTGTGTATCTTCTTTGGAAAGGTGATTTTTCAAATCATTTGGACATATTTGAATTGGGTTACTTGCCTTTTTATTGTTGAGTTGTATGAGTAAGTCTGGAATTTAAATTTATGTCTGTGATCATTCTGTCACTACTTTTGTGGACTAAATGTCATTGGTGAAATAGATTTTTTTTTGACAGCTGCTATTAGTAATGGAAGCATAGAAAGATTTTAAATGCATAGAATGATGCAGAAAAGGCTGTTTTTTTTTTTTCTGAGACGGAGTCTTGCTCATCACCCAGGCTGGAGTGCAGTGGCGTGATCTCGGCTCACTGCAAGCTCCACCCCCCGGGTTCACGCCATTCTCCTGTCTCAGCCTCCCGAGTAGCTGGGACTACAGGCGCCTGCCACCTCGCCCGGCTAATTTTTTTTTTTTTTTTTTGTATTTTTAGCAGAGACGGGGTTTCACCGTCTTAGCCAGGATGGTCTCGATCTCCTGACCTTGTGATCCGCCCGCCTCGGCCTCCCAAAGTGCTGGGATTACAGGCGTGAGCCACCGCGCCCGGCCATGCTATTTTGTTTTGTTTTTGAGAACGGAGTTTCACTCTTGTTGCCCAGGCTGGAGTGCAATGGCACGATCTCAGCTCATCTCAGCCACCGCCTCTGGGGTTCAAGCGATTCTCCTGCCTCAGCCTCCCGAGTACCTGGGATTACAGGCATGCGCCACCACGTCTGGCTAATTTTATATTTTTAATAGAGACGGGGTTTCTCCATGTTGGTCAGGCTGGTCACGAACTCCTGACCTTAGATGATCCACCCGCCTCAGCCTCCCAAAGGGAAAAGGCTGTTTATATATAAATTTATACATGGAAAAACCGTAACAGTGTTTTGGAAGCAACTGCCCTTCCTTCAAACAGTTAACTTCCTTGGATAGCATACCAGTGTTCTAGTTTCTTCCAACCCTTTTGTGGCTTTGACTGACATCTTCCAAAACAATTGTCAGGGCTAATGCCTTTGAAAAAATACTGACAAATTAGATGGAATTAATGCAATTAAACATTATTTTTATTTGAGAGTCTTGTGGTTTTCTTTGAATATGGTAGTCAATAGCTGATATTTTAGGGCTGCTGTTCCAAAAATAGTGGACCTAAAGCAAGATACCATGATGTTAGGAGGACTGAATTGGAGAAAGGAGAAGAAGGGAAGAACCAACCAGATAACTGTACACATTGGAGAATTAAAAGCTTTGTTTTTTCTCTTGTACTCCATACAAATTAAAGCATTTTCCAGAGAAGTGATGTGGAAGGAAGCTCTCAATTTAGTTCCCTGGGTACTTTATTTATTATTTTATTTTATTTCATTTTTGAGACAGAGTCTCACTCTGTTGCCCAGGCTGGAGTGCAGTGGCCCAATCTTGGCTCACTGCAAGCTCTGTGCCCCGGGTTCACGCCATTCCCCTGCCGCAGCCTCCTGAGTAGCTGGGACTACAGGCACCCGCCACCACGCCTGGCTAATTTTTTTGTATTTTTAGTAGAGATGGGGTTTCACTGTATTAGCCAGGATGGTCTCGATCTCCTGACCTTGTGATCTGCCCACCTCGGCCTCCCAAAGTGCTGGGATTACAGGTGTAAGCCACCGTGCCCGGCCACCCCCAGGTACTTTATAACACTAGGCGAAATTGGTTTTTTAGTCACTGAAGTCTTTTAAGCTTGCCAAGAGCTTGGTTAGCTTTAAATTATTTTGGCATTACTCTAGGACCCTGTCTGGTTATTGTCAGTTTTCTCATTGCAGTTACATATCATTCAGGGGTCGTGCCTACATCCCTTTCCCTGGAACCTCATGCAAGAAAAAAAAATCCTTGCTACTTTGCTTCATAGTAAGTGTTGGAAAGTGGGCGTCGTGACAGGTTGGCTCTGACCCAAGCCTCCCTTGCTCTTACACATGTGAAACCTGTTTCTTTTGGCTAAGGCCAAGAACCTATGGACATCTCAGTTAAAACAATCTAGTCTTATTCCCCTCTCTTTTCACCTCCCACCCCACCCCCAGCCTATTTTTCTCCTTTTCCTTCCCATTTTATTTTATAAGGCTGTTGTGGGTCACTTTTTCTAGTTATTTCAAACATTGGATTGTTCAGGTGTCTTCTTTCATTTGTTTTTATTTTCATTCTTAGAAGAGTGGCCATGAAGCCATTCATATTTACTATAATATAAGAAAATCATTTTGAGTTTTGTCTGTTGGACATGCTTAGGAGATTTAACTCTGTTTTCTTTCTCTGGACAGTGATAGGCTGGTTTCCTCTTGTTTTTTAAAGACAGGTTCTTGATGTGTCGCTTAGGCTGGAGTGCAGTGGTGTGGTCATAGTTCACTGGAACCTCCAATGCCTGGGCTCAAGCCATCCTCCCACCGTAGCCTCCTGAGTAGCTGGGACTACAGGCATGCATTGCCACACCCAGCTAATTTTTAAAATTTTTGGAGAGACGGAGTCTCACCATGTTTCCCAGGTTGGTCTCGAACTCCTGGGCTCAAGCAGTCCTTCCACCTCAGCCTCCCAAAATGCTGGGAATATAGGTGATCCACTTGACCTGGCTGATTTACATTTTTTAATGCCCATCTTCAGCATCAAAATTGGGACTGCCCTGGTGTTAGTTTGCATTAAAAATTGCTGAGATGAGATTTATGCAGAGCTGGGACTTGCTGATATTGTTGGGCTTTGTCATCTGTACTTGAAATATGAGAAAGGGAACTGCTTAAAATATTTGGGCTCTCTTTCCGGTAGCTTTAGTTGTTTCCAATTTTAAACCAAATGCTGAAGGCATAACATTTAAATTAATAGGTTGCTAAAGGCCAGTGGATAAAATACACAGCAACTTTATAATATTACATGCTTCATTGGTACTTAACATGTTAAGCTGCCAGCTGCATAAGGAGAACCTTGAAAGAAAGAAAGTGCAAATTATTTATTTAAAATACTCTTTCCTGGTGAAGTGGTGATATTAGCACGTCCCTAGTTGCCAGTAAGGGAATTTCAGGAACTTGTTTTAGAGTGCAGAGAACCCCCTAATCTGTAGTGTACATTGAAAGAGTACGTATTATGCCAACCAGCTCTTACCTTCAGTGGAGAAATTCAGGCTAGGGCAGCAGCAGAAGTGGAAAGACCTCCACTGTCACTGAGAATCTCTAGATTCTGGAGGGCGCAAGTTACTGACTGTGCCTGTCCTCACAGTGGAGGGGGGCCTTTGGAGGGACTCTTTTGCCTTTGTAGTGGGTGGGAACACTCAGGTCTGTGACTGTCAAGCAGAAGCTGGTGAAGGTCCTCCAACTGTTGATGGCTCAGGATATAGTACTGAGGTCATTATCTTTAGATTTTCTATATTTCTCCCAGGCTGAGGGAAACATGTCCAGTCTTCTTTCAACAGTTGATTTGCTTCCATTGCCAGGCCTTTTATGAGAATGTTTAGTGCTTAGAATATATTTCCTTCCTTAATGGTCAAAGTACTACCATAGTTTTAAACAAACCCTGGGTTTCTAATTCCTACAAGAAGTCTCTAATACATTGTAATGTAGGTGATAGCTCCCAGAGATACTCAGTTCCCTCACTTTTCATTCACTCCATCTCCAACATGTACAGAATGAATGGCCCCTTTGCTAATAATTTATGTGAAATATATTCCCCATGACACCTAGTTAAGTAAATTCATTGGGAGCTAAAATTCTATAAGAAACTACTTTTGTTTCAAAATAAAGCTTAAAACTGATACGTAGTTTCATCTATTCAGCAAACATTTGATCCAGTATCTACTATCCGCAAGGCACTACTATGCTGGATACCAAGTAGATACAAAGATGAATCTCATGTGGGTGGACCTTGTCTCAAGAGGCTTAGCGTCTAGAAAGACACATATGTGTTACATACATACGTATACATTCCTGTAGATACATACATATTACATCATTTTTACTCTAAATGCAAAGGGAATTCAGAGGAGAGAAGATAGTCCTTTTGGAAGTGTAGTGCTGAAAGGCACAGTGATGTTATGGCTTTGGACTCTGGAGTCAGAATGCCTGGATTCTGGCGGGACGTAATGGCACAACCCTGTAATCCCAGCACTTTGGGAGGCAGGGGCAGGCGGATCCCTTGAGATCAGGAGTGTGAGACCAGCCTGTGCAATACTGCGAGACCCCATCTTAAAAATATATGTATATTGTTTTAAAAAAAGAACGCCTGGATTCAAATCCTGTTTTAGAATTTATTATCTTAGGGCCCTTGGATGATTATTTTACTTCTCTAAGACTGTTTCCTCATCTGGTAAATGGGGATAATAAGTACCTACTCCACAGGGTAATCGTGAGGCATAAACAATATAATGTACGTAAGGCCCTTAGCAGAGCACCCGGCATATAATGGGCCTTGTTACTGTGGAAAGATCAGACGTGCTATTGTGGAGGCTGTGGCCTTTGAAGGAGGAGAAGGACTGAGGCATAGGACAGTGGGGAGAAAGATAGATGAGGAAGGCAGAAGAAACTGTGCTGGTTTAGAGAATAGCTAAAATTTGGTGAATCAATGGGGTATAAAGGAGAGATAAAGATAGTAAGATCAGAAAAAAAGAGTTACGGCTGGTTCACACAAGGCATGAAATCTTTCACTGGGTTGTTTTGACCTCATCTCAAGATTGAAGGATGCCACTGAAGGTTTTGGAGTGGGCAAGTAATGATCAGACTCTGCCATTAGAATTAATCTGACAACAGTCCACAGTGTCTATAGTTGGAAAATTTATTAGGACAAAGTCAGTTACCTCATAGCATTTATTGCTCCCTAACTTGGTCCAGTTTATATCATGGACACTTTTTTTGTCATTGAATTTCCTAGTATATGATTTAAAATGATGCTTCCACATCTTCTTCTCCCACCCCACCCCACACGTCCCTCTGTAGTGACCTCTCTTCTACTTAAGACACCTATTGACCTGTTCTTTTCTCCTTCCCTCCATCTGAGCTGGGAAGGGTCTGATATGTCATTTATTCATAATTAAATAAAATGCAGCCAAAGCAAATGCATTACTTCTCATCCATTTTAAAGCACATTATAAGCCATTTATTTTTAATTGCAGTTTAAAAGGGTTTTCTTTAGAAGAATTTCAGGCATCAAGCAAATTGGGAACAATCCTTTTAGGCCTATTCAACTGGCCCTAAAAAAATCAATCTTATTTGGGCTTTTTTGGAATAAGAGCAGGAGGAGTCTCCAATATCCACCTCAAAGACAGCTGTCCTCTCTGTTGAGGAATGGAGTGAAATTGCTCTGTGGAAGAGGCCATGTCATTGCCCCTGCCCTGGCACAAATCAGCCTGTTCCTTATGTACATAGACTTCTGCCCCTCAGTTGGTAAATGTGTGTGTGTGTCACGTGCCACTAATGGCCATGGCTCTGTGCCATACACATAACTGAACACACTCATTCTTCCATCCCTCCCCCAAGATGTCTATTTTGGTCACATTTGAACTTTTATTTTTTACTAAAGTTTTATTTGTTTTCTGATTTCTGGGATATCCCAGTGATCCCCACATTGTTTTTGTTTGTTTTCTCCTCTCTGAGTTTGAAAGAGTCTTATAAAATAAGTGTTTCTGGGCCAGGCGTGGTGACTCATGCCTGTAATCCCAGCACATTGGGAGGCCAAGGCAGGTGGATCATGAAATCAGGAATTCAAGACCAGACAGGCCAACATGGTGAAACCCCATCTCTACAAAAAATGCAAAAATTAACCAGGTGTGGTGGCGCACGCCTGTAATCCCAGCTACAGGAGAGGCTGAGACAGGAGAATTGCTTGAACCTGGGAGGTGGAGGTTACAGTGAGCTGAGATCGCACCACTGCACTCCAGCCTGGGCAGCAGAGCGAGTTTGTTTGTTTTTCCAAGACGGAAAAACAAACAAACCCAAGTATTTCTTTGAAACTCGTCTCGTAAGTAGTTGCAAAATTCGAGTATTACTTGACTATATCCTAATAATTATGAATTTTCTAAAAATATTTGATTTTAGATTACATAAGGCCTAGAGCACTGATTTTAGGCTCTTTTGGAGGTAGCATTTAAGGGGTATAAGGCAGCCGATTAAAGAATACCTTTCTTTATTGTTTCTGAAATAATTAAAGAGAAAGTGAAATACAGAGTCAGATGGAGGGAGGGAGAGATATCACTTTTACTATCAATAAAAATGATTGACAGTTGTGGATTTTGATCTAAAGCCAAATGAGCTCCCTAACATTTACCATCTGGAATCAATTCACTTACAGACCGGTCACTAGCCCAGCTGTCCTAGGAGCCCTTCCGTACAGGGTCAGGCCCTTTACCTCACAGGATGGAGCAGATCAGAATGCACACTTCCTGTGGACAGGGCAATGGAACCTCTCCAGCAGCCTCACTGGAGTGATTTCACAAGTCTTCTCAATAAATTTACTTAATTTGATCTTGTGCATTTCATCAGGTTTGTGGAATTTGCCTGCAGATCTTGTTGTTTCAGTAGGCATCTTAGTTGTGGTATGCATTCAGTAAATATTTTTATTGTGAATGAGTGCAGTTTGTTTCAGCAATATTTTAATATACACTATGGTGAAGTAATTAGTTGCCTCTGCTATTTGCTTTCAAGTAATCGGAAATAAGAAGTATTTGGGGCCAGGCACAGTGGCTCATGCCTGTAATCCCAGCACTTTGGGAGGCTGAGGTGGTTGGATTGCTTGAGCCCATGAGTTCAAGGTTACAATGAACTATGATTGTGCCACTGCATTCCAGCCTAGATGACAGAGTGAGATCCTATTTCTTCAAAAGAAAAAAAAAAAGATTTGAGAATATGCTAAGAACACTTAATGCTTTTCATTTACAGCATTCCCCTAGTATTTGTTAATGGTCGTTCTGCTTAGAAATAGCTGCAAAGTAGATGATGCTGCAAAAATCAACAATAGTGACTTGAAGATTTCAGGAGTATTTTCTACTTCTGTGGCTTTTTCACATCCTGCTCATCTAAGAAATATGGTTGCTGCTCCCAGCCATTGTGGGCAGTGGCTTTGTGGGAAGCGCTGTAGTGTGAGCACAATGAATTTCGGTCATCTTGGTCCTGGTTAGATGGCCTATAATACTCTCATTTCCAGAGTTAGCTTCTCAGAGACTCTTCACTTGTCTTTCAGGCCGAGAATAGTTGCAAGATAAGCAATAGATTTAAAAACAGAGTGTATTTTGCACTGTCTGATGAGTACATTGTGTCTCCGAAGTTGAGATTCCACATAGTGAGCCTTGGAAAACAACTTGCTGGTAAATTCGGAAGATAAAGAAAAGATTAATTATACATTCCTTATCTTGCGGAGCACTCTGTGTTGACTAATATAGTTCACTGACCTGAAGATGGAACCAGGAAACCTGGAATGTGTTGTTTTACATTGTTTCTGTTGAAAAATGTCCAGAACCAATGTGCAGAGTGTTCAGGGCAATATAATTGGAATGACCTTTGTTCTTGAGGCACCTGTGGGAATCTGCTTGTGTCACACATAGCAAGGATGAGAATTTGGGAGAAAAACAGAAATGAGAGATGATTTAATTTTCATCAGTCCATATACTGGAGAAATATTTTTTCTAATGATTCTTAGTAAGATAATCTTTTCTATATGTTTGATATAAAATTAAGTGAACCAAGATTAGTAGTGCTATTGAGTCTAACTTTTCTAAGACAAAAATATTATTTAAAAGTTATTAAAATATTGGCTCATGCCTATAATCTCAGCACTTTGGGAGGCCAAGGCGGATGGATCACCTGAGGTCAGGAGTTCGAGACCAGCCCAGACAACCTGGTGAAGCCCTGTCTCTACTAAAAATACAAAAATTAGCTGGGCGTGGTAGTGGGCACCTGTAATCCCAGCTACTTGGGAAGCTGAGGCAGGAGAATTGCTTGAACCCAGAAGGCGGAGGTTGCAGTGAGCTAAGATCGTGCCATTGCACTTTAGCCTAGGCAACAAGGATGAAACTCAAAAAAAAAAGATTAAAGTTAAAATAGTTTATCCTCATGATAAAAAAGTCAATGTCAAAATCTGTAGTATCTTTTCCTCTAAAAAAAATTTTTTTTTTGAGATGGAGTCTTGCTCTGTTGCCCAGGCTGGAGTGTAGTGGCACCATCTTGGCTTATTGCAACCTCCTCCTCCAGGGTTCAAGTGGTTCTCCTGCCTCAGACTCCTGAGTAGCTGAGATTACAGGCGGGGGCCACCATGCCCAGATAATTTTTGTAGTTTTAGTAGAGACAAGGTTTCATCATGTTGGTCAGGCTAGTCTTGAACTCCTGACCTTGTGATCTGCCTGCCTTGGCCTCCCAAAGTGTTAGAATTACAGGTGTGAGCCACTGCCCCGGCCTAACAATTTCATGTATATATTTTTTAGATTATATACTAAAATATATATGCTTATACAAGTATGTTCCATTTTTATTTTGATGATGATACATAATCCACAACTTGGCTTTTCCCATTTTTTTCCCTCAGTTGTGTCTCTAATGCTTAATATATTATTATTTTTATTTTTTGTAGAGATAGGATTTACCTTTGTTGCCTGGGCTGGTCTTGAACTCCTAGGGTCAAGCGATCCTCCCACCTCAATCTCACAAAGTATTGAGATTATAGGCATGAGCCACTGTGCCAGCCCAAACTGAATACATTTTGACATTAATTGAGTTTTTATAATTAATGAATGGTGAATCAGCAGTTTAAAAAAATCTAATGAAAGGAATATATGGCTTTTCTTCTTTAATCTATTAATGGGTACATTGGATTCTCTGATATGGTCAATACTCCTGACATTCCTTGGGGATAACTTTAGTCAACATTTCAGGGGTGTCAGAAAGCAGCAGAATATATGACCTGGGCTAGGAAACCTGAGAGGTACATGGTCTGACTTGCGCTCGAATGTGACTGACGATGTACTGTTTGGAGCCAGAGGAAATGATACTGAGATCCAGCACCTCTAGGAGCTGTTCTCTATGTGGTTGTGGTTGTTAGAGGTGATGCTATTAATTAGAAGTTAATAATATCATTAGCCTACAAAATATTAGATTCAAAGTAACATTGTCCTAGTTGTAATCTTGAGGATTATACATACTGAGGGGTTTAAAGTGCTTTGACTGTCTTCAGTTTTGGGGGCTTATTGTGTTTCATTTGCTTTCATAGTTTTTTGAGGATCGCTTAATAGTCGGATGAAGTTTCTCATACGATTCCCCAATTAAACTACTTGTGTTTCTTTTGAGCGCTAGACCAAACCTTGGCCATCTCATTTCTTTCGAGGAAGTGGACATTTTTTCCACTTTACCAACTCTCTCTAGAACAACTGGTGAACTTGGCAATGTATGACAGAGGAATGGAGGTTTGCTGTGAACAGCTGTCACAAGTAGCCAGAGCTTCGGTACTCACTTGAGTTTAAGGTCTAGATTTGAGGTTAGTAACTTAAATGGCGTGATTTACTGGCTTCTAGGAGCTAAGATGGAGTTCCAATGTTTAAGTTTCGTGCTCCAGATCTGAAGAGTGAGTGATTTGGTGGATGATCGCTAACAGTTTCTTTGAGCTCTATGAGATTTTGGTTTTGTATGAATGCACCCACTTCTCTTAGAGTGGTCCCTTAGTTGAGAACTGAGGTCTTACAGGCAGGGGATGTCAAGTTAGGATCTTGATTTATATGTAAATTGTACTGACCTTGTTGATTCATGTCTCTTTTCATCCTGATACTGATTTTTTTTTTTCTCCTGTGTTTTGGATTGTGTATTGTACACTTAATTCTGTCATTGATATTTACTCTTAGGGAGTGTGGGATTTCTTAAATAGACTTGATTTATTTTATTTTATTTTTGAGACAGAGTCTCGCTCTGACGCCCAGGCTGGAGTGCAGTGGCGTGATCTTAGCTCACTGCAAGCTCCGCCTCCCGGGTTCCCGCCATTCTCCTGCCTCAGCCTCCCGAGTAGCTGGGACAACAGGCGCCTGCCACCACGCCTGTCAAAATTTTTGTATTTTTAGTAGAGACGGGGTTTCACTGTGTTAGCCAGGATGGTCTCAATCTCCTGACCTCGTGATCCGCCTGCCTCGGCCTCCCAAAGTGCTGGCATTACAGGCATGAGCCACTGCGCCTAGCCTAGACTTGATTTTTTTAGAGTTGTATTTGTTGATGTTGCTGTTTCTTTTCTTTTACCCCTCCCATCTCCTCCTGCCTTCCCCCCTCCCTTCCCCTCCCCTCCCCTCCCCTCTCCTCCCCTCCCCTCCGCTGTTTCTTTTCTTTGAAGGTCTCCCTCTGTTGGCCAGGCTGGAGTGTAGTAGTACCGTCACAGCTCACTATAACCTTTAACTCCTGGGCTCAGGGCCTACTCCCACCTCGGCCTCCCAAGTAGCTAGGAATATAGGTGTGCATCACCATACCCAGCTAATTTTGATATGCGGTCTTTCTCCTTTGCCCAGGCTGGTCTTAAATTCTTGGGTTCAAGTGATCATCCTGCCTTGGCCTCCCAAAGTGCTGGGATTACAAGTGTGAGCCACTGCATCCAGCCTACAGCAGTTTTAGTTTTACAGAAAAATTGCTCAAAAAGTACAAAGAGCTCCCGTATACTTTATACTTCTTCTCCCTCCCACTCACACAGTTTCCCCTATTATTATTAACACCTTGCCTGTGTGATATTAACATCTTTAATGTGTGGTACTTTTGTTATAATTGATGAGCCAATATTGATAGGTTATTAACTAAAGTTAATTAGGGCTCACTCTGTGTTATATAGTTCTATGGATTATGACAAATGCCTAATGTCATATATCCACCATTATAGTATTATATCATACAGAATAATTTCACTGCCCAAAGAATGCCCTGTGCTCCATCTATTCACCTGTCTTCCCTACCCGCCGATCCCATGGCAGGCACTGATCTTTTTACCGTCTCTATAGTTTTGCTTTTACTGAAATATCTAGTTGGAATCATACAGTATGGAGCCTTTCCATCCTGGCTTCTTTCATCTAACAATATGCATTTAAGATTTCTGGAAGTCTTTTTGTAGCTTTGACACTTTATTTCTTTTTATCCCTGAATAATAAGTCCATTGTATGCAGGATATCTTGGTTGCTTCCAAGTTTTGGCAGTTATGAATAGAGCTGCTATAAACATTTGTGTGCAAGTTTTGGTGTAGACATAAGCTCATTTGGGTAAATACCCAGGAGCACGATTACTGAACCATATGGTAAACGTATATTTAGCTTTGTAAGAAACTGCCAAACTGTCTTTTAAAGTGGACATATAGGCTGGGTGTGGTGGCTCACGCCTGTAGTCCCAACATTTTGGGAGGCTGAGGTGGGCGGATCATGAAGTCAGGAGATCAAGACCATCCTGGCTAACATGGTGAAACCCCATCTCTACTAAAAATACAAAAACAAAATTAGCCAGCCGTGTTGGTGGGCGCCTGTAGTCCCAGCTACTCGGGAAGCTGAGGAGAATGGCGTGAACCCGGGAGGCAGAGTTTGCAGTGAGCTGAGATCATGTGACTGCACTCCAGCCTGGGCAACAGAGTAAGACTCTGTCTCAAAAAAAAAAAAAAAAAGTGGACATATAATTATATAGTTTTGTACACCCATCCAGCAATGAATGAGAGTTCCTGTTGCTCCATATCTTCACTGTCGTTGGGTGTTATATTTTGAATTTTTTCCATTCAAACAGATATTTAGTGGTATCTTCTTATAGTTCTAACTTCCATTTCCACAAATGACATTTGAATTTGATATTGAGTGTCTTTTTATATGCTTATTTGCCACCTATACATCTTTGGGGAGGTGTCTGTTCAGACCTCTCTCTTTTTTTCTTTTTCTTTTTTTTTTTTTGAGATTGGGTCTCGCTCTGTCATCCAGGCTGGAGTGCAGTGGCGCCATCTCAGCTCACTGCAAACTCCGCCTCCCGGGTTCAAGTGATTCTCCTGTCTCAGCCTCCCTAATAGCTTGGGACTACAGGCATATGCCACCATGCCTGACTAATTTTTGTATTTTTAGTAGAGAGGAGGTTTCACTATGTTGGGCAGGCTGGTCTTGAACTCCTGACCTGAAGTGATCTGCCTGCCTTGGCCTCCCAAAGTGCTGGAATTACAGACGTGAGCCACCACGCTCAGCTTGTACACAGTAGACTCTCTGTTGAGTCTCTTGTGCTTCTGAAATACAGTATCTATTAGACTTATTAAAGAATCTCTGAGTTTTTTCATCCACCAAGCCATTAGGAGGCGATAGGACTTTCCTCTTGTTCTGTGATACATGAAGCTGTATTTCTTCCTGTATAGAATTTTGATTGTTGTAAATGACGGTCTCTTGTAAATTTAAAATCTGGAAAGCAAAAAGCTGTTTATGGAAAAGCCCTCTAGTTTGAGAACCGGTTTCCTTTATGCCCTCAGGGTCAATTCTCTTACTCCTCAGTTGGGAGATGTTACACGCAGCAGCATCCATCGCATTGCCTTTTAGCCAGGTGTTTTTCTAGGTTCTTAGTCATCTCAAGTGAGTAGTTATTTTTAGAACTACTCCAAGGACAGGGTATTGGGTGCCTTTTGAGAAAACCAGAAAAAGAATTTGGCAAATATAGCAGATTTGGGAGGTTGATTAAATACAGATCTCAGTAGAGGTCCTGAGACAGGCTCTGGGATTAAACTAAATTTAAACATATTACAATTAGAGACAGAAGAAAGTGAGAAAAACCTGGACTTAGTTAAAATCGAAGGTTTTTTTTTTTTTTTAATGTTCCAAAGTAACGTGCTTTGTTCACCATTTTCACTAACAAGTTGCAACTAAGTGGCTACAGCGTTTATTACTAAATTATGGAGAAACAACTTTTTAAAAATTAGTTTAAGCAGAAAAGCTTTAAGGCAGCAAAATTTGATCTGTATAACCTATAAGTATATATTTTCAGAAATAAAATGTTTCCCTCAAGGACTGAGTATAACTTTTAGAAAAGAAATAATCTGCTTGGGGAAGTCACTTTGGCTACATAGAACTAAAACAGAGAGGAGGTGGCCAGTAAAAGAATTCTGAGAAGGGGGTAGCTCCTCATATCCTGGCTCTCTTGATTCAAAGTAAATAATGACATTTGAGTAAGAAGTCTTTGCCATGGACTAAGTGCCAGGCAGGCCTGAGCTTAGCCCCAGTTGAGGGGTTACTTGCTGTTCATCAGTCCCCTCAAAGTGCTCTAGCGTCCTTTGCAAAAAACCCTGTAAACGTAACCGCACCCCGATTCCTTTCATCTAACCTCAAGATTACCAAAAACCATTCCTCACACCCAGATTTAGAGACTTACCCAATAGGAAAGTGGTTCTGAGCTGTGACACGTATACAAAACAACTGTTTTGTTTATCTGTCCGGTGGACTGAATGTTCAGGGCTCTTTCTTGGTAGGTCACTTCATAAAGAGAAGGGAAGAAAGGCAGGGAAGATGATCAGAGAAGAGCTGAGGACAAGTGTCATCCAAGGAAGTCAAGAGGATTTATCCTGGGCATGGTGTAGTGACAAAAACATTTCACTGGGAATCAGGAGGCCTTGGTTACAGTCTGGCTCAACCATTCACTGTCCTTTCTCCTCACTGTGTCTGTTTCCTCATCTGTAAAGGTTTTGGACAAGATGGTTTTAGGCATGGGGTTAGTGAGATGAATAAGACAAGGATGTTTCTGATAAAGGAAACAAGCTTGTTGTAAACAAAGAAAACGTAGTATTGTAGATGTTTTAAGTAGGAGTCTTTAAAGAAGAGCTGTGGTTATAGTTAACTCAGTGGGGCTTTGAAGAATGCTTGAGATTCCACAAAGATTAAGATGGGGGAAAGCAGAGAGAACAGCATGTACCAAGAGATGGATGGTGCATAGCTGACACCCAAGGTATGTATAAGAGTGGGGAGGGTGATGGAGCCAGAAAGGTACCTGGGGTTAGATGGGGAGGTCCTTACTGCATGTCAGGCTAAGAAGCTTTTCCCATTGGTAAGAGAGAGTTCTAAAGCTCTTAAGTAGAAGGAAAACCTGATTAGTTAGCATTTAAAAAGTAGAATAGTGACAGCATCATAGATAATGTTTTTTTTTTTTTTTTTTTTTTTTTTCCATGGAGGAAGAGACTTGAGGCAGTCAAGCTCATTTGGAAGTTATTTCAAGAGTAAGGCAGTGACTTAGAGAGGAAGGGACAAATTTATGAGCTGTTTTAGGATACAAAATAAATATCTGGGATTTGGTAACCCTCAAATTGACCCATTCATTTCCCCTAACCTCAGCCATGGGTGGTTTAGGTTGGGGTACATAACTGTTAGGTACAAGTCATACAATGTCTTGTAAAGTCCATTGGCCTTTGAAATCACTGAGCCATTTGGTTCCTTCCCCTGGGGATGGGTACTGAAGTTGTGTGGGCAAGCTTGTTCTTAGCCTCTGTAATTGAAGAGCTCCATTCAGAAGCAGTGGGGAGTAATTGATGTTCATCCTCTAGAGGCTGGAAAAATCAAGGACCACAGGAAGCTTTTTATAAAGGAGGCCAAACCCAGAAATAAATTTTCTCCAGAACTCCGTCTTAAAAGGATTCTTAAATCTCATAACCGGAACCCTTTCTCTCTCTGGACTAGATCTGTCTTCACTTTTAAAAAGTGTTTGTGTGTATATTGTTAAAGAAAAAATTGCTTCTGACACTTCTTAAAATGGTTCAGTCTTTGAACCCAGGAGCTTGAGGTTACAGTGAGCTATGATTATGCTACTGCACCCTAACCTGGGTGACAGAGTGAGACTCTGTCTCTTAAAACAAACAAACAAAAAAAAGATAAGGAAGACTTTTTTCTTTTTTCTTTTTTCTTTTTCTTTTTTTTTTTTTTTTTTGAGATAGAGACTCGCTCTGTCGCCAAGGATGGAGTGCAGTGGCTCAATCTCCAGCTTACTGGAACCTCCATCTCCCTGGTTCAAGCGATTCTCCTGCCTCAGACTCCCTCAAGTAGCTGGGATTATAGGCGCCCGCCACCACGCCCAGCTAATTTTTGTATTTTTAGTAGAGACGGGGTTTCACCATATTGGTTGGGCTGGTCTTGAACTCCTGACCTCAGGTGATCTGCCCGCCTCAGCCTCCCAAAGTGCTGGGATTACAGGCGTGAGCCACCGCGCCCGGCCAGGAAGATGTTTTTCAAGACTATTGCAATAAGAGAGAGAGATCCAGCTTAACTCCAAATATGACAAGGGCAAGTGGGGATTGATAGCCAAGGAGCAAGGTGAAGGGGTCAGTGGGTGGAAAGTGACTTAAAGGAAACATCGAGGGTAGGGGGATTCTGGCTAAACTGACCTAACGGGATTCTTGCTGAAGGCAGGCCAAAGACTTAGACATCAACAGTGGAGGATGAGGAACTTGATCAGTTATCAAGGATGGGGGTAGGAGGTGGGTGAGGCTGTTTGTGGGGACTCAAACTTACTTAGCAGGATTCTTGCTAAAAACAGGCTGGGCAGGTGAAAGATAAAAGGTGAGGTGGCGTGGAGGCAAGGTCAGGCCCTTAGAGGGCTTTGAGGAGCCTGACTGAAGTTTGGTCAAGCAGAGTCTTTGCCAGTGTGTGTGTTATTACAAAAGTAATATATGCCTCACCTCCAGAACTAATTTGTCTTCAAAGCTTGGTATGTAGCCTTCCATATGTTAGTATAAGCTTAGAAAAATACTCTGTTCCTACAGAAATGAGATCATACTGTACATACTGTTATGCAGGTGCATTTTCCACATCGTAGATCTTCAGTGTTTTTCATGTCAGCACGCATACACTGGTCTCAGTCTTTAGAGTGCCTTGCCTCATTTTAGATATTTATGAAAATTGTAAACTGGAAGTAATTTATATTTTATATTTTAAATTATGTTCATTAGTTTATATTATAAATTATATTTTAAATTCCAGTTTATAACTTTTTTACATACATTATCCCATTTGTTCCATAAAATGATCCTCTAAGGGTGGGGATAGGGCAGGTAATATTTCCATTTTACATAGAGGTTACATGATTTATCAGAGACTTTGCAGCTAATATGTGTCAAGTCCAGGATTCATACATGTCAGTTGCATGTATGAAAACAATTTTAGATCTTTGACATTCAGCTTACATATAAACCACATGTGGAATACTGTTTTTGTCTGTGGTGCTTTGGGACTTTTAGGAAATATATGTGGTGTATGTAGTACCTAGACTCTGATAATAAATTTCATTTGAGACGTTTATCCCTTTTACGTGTATTATTAATTTCTATATTGAAAATTCTTGTCATTTTAATGTCCTCAAAACAACAAAATAATCATCTCAAATATTAAGATTAAATGAATTCAGTCAGTTTGTAGCAATACTTTCAATACTCAAGTAACAGACTTAGTCAGCTAATTGGAGTTCTGGAAATGTTAATGGAAGTGTCTCAGTTAACTACCTCTACTCATGTCCCTCTGGGACTCATTTCCTACCTGGAACATCACGCCTCTCTTTCTCAGTATTCTTTATTGGTTTCCTGGGACCCTGGAGAGAAAGAAAAGGCAAGACAGGATGAATGAGGAGTGGGGAATGTGAGGCAGGGCGGAAATGAAAGAATATGAGCTGTGGGAATTCACCTTATTCAGGAATGGGAAAAACAGCAAGGGAAAAGCCATTTCTCAAGAAGCTGTATGACATGCTGGTGAAGATTTTGAGTTAAACCCAATGTCACCCTTTCTGGCTCTGTGACCCTAGGTAAGTTATTTCTGTCCATACTTGTCAATTTCCTAGGGTTTCCTTATAGAGTTCTTATGAGAAGAAAATACTGGGTTATCTAATCCACTTAAAGTATATTTGGCCCCCAGTAAACATTTAATCAATGTTAGCTGTTATTTCTAGGCTTTTTAGATGCGAAGTCCCAAGAAAGGAGTCTGGAAGTCTGGATCCAGTAAAATGACCATATAATGTATTTTTCAGGCCAGGATGCTATTAATAATTGTGGGACAACAAATATTAGCCAGTATTTATTTTTTCCCTAATGGGGGAGGCATCTGTGCCCCCAAAACTGTGACTGATTAAGGCAGCTTTCCTTCCTACCTCAGCCCAATTAAGCTAGGCCTCTGGACTTTGACAAGCCAGGGAGCAAATCATTCTTAAAAACTCTTTGACAGACAAATACACACACACTCACTCGCTAAATCACAGAAGAAACTTTGCTTTTTCTTTCTAGGTAACATGTCTTAAAGTGATATGAGTCTGTACAAATTTTACCAAATATTTGTGCAGTATTGTTTACCCAAGAAATCGCTTTGAAGAAGATATTTAAGTTCTTTTTATTTATTTATTTATTTTCAGAGACGGAGTGTTACTCTGTCACCCAGGCTGGAGTGCAGTGGCACGATCTCAGCTTATTGTAACCTCCACCTCCCGGGTTCAAGTGATTCTCCTGCCTCAGCCTCCTGAGTAACTGGGATTACAGGCCCGTACCACCACACCCAGCTAACTTTTGTATTTTTAGTAGAGATGGGCCTCTCCTTGTTGACCAGGCTGGTCTCGAACTCCTGACTTCAGGTGATCCACCCGCCTTGGCCTCCCAAAGTGCTGGGATTACAGGCGTGAGCCACCTTGCCCCGGCCTAAGTTCTTATAAGTAGTTTTAAAACAATAACTTTGACACATCTTAAATAGTTCTCCTCATGCCTTTAAGGTGTAGATTTTTCTTACCTGTTGAGTTCTCAGCATGTGCCAGGTGCAGTGCTTAATTGGTGGTGAGGATATAATGATAAACAAAATATGTTTGAATTTGCCCCTGAGTTGCTTGTTGTCCAGTGAGAAAGGCAATCAAGTAATGAAAAATGCAGAGCTCTAAACTGAGATTGTTGTAATGAAGGCAAAGTACAAGGAGTTCTACAGGAAGTTCTTGAAGAGCCTGACCCGGCCTGGGAAGGTGAGGAAGAAGTTCCCTGAAGGGAGTTTTGCTCAACACTGAATGTCAATTAAAAATGGCAAGATGGGATGGGGGGCTGGGGAAGAGACAGAAAGGAGCATCGTCTTCTAGGAAAGGTTCTGTATGTGGAATGCAGAAAACTGGGAAATGTCTGTTTTTTAAAAAATCGACGAGGCTCCACAGTGATCCCACACTCTTCCCGCTGTTTGCAATGCCCTTGCTGCCCTTTTTCTTGCTAATGGCATTCCATTCATCCATCATCACTTGACAGTATACTTTTTTGTTTTCATGTCTCTGACATCCTTTAGGACAGGGACTTGGTCTTGTTTATTCATTGTAAGATGTTTAGAAAAGCACAGTAGCCTTTCCTCTTCTTTTTCCCTCTCCCCATAGTGCCAGGTACTTACTCTGTGCTTGCTCCTTGGGAAGGGGGCACAATGCCTGTTGTCATGGAGCATGCACTGTAATGATTGTTTTGCTCACTGAGTACGCTGAATGATTCACCCTTAGAATCAGAATTGTGGACTCTGGAGGCCATTTTCATAGAGTTTCAGCAGTTTTGTGCCTTCTTTACAGTTGTGCAACAGAAATAATTAATGCTCAAGTGTTAAGAAGCCACTAATAAAGTAGGTCAAATTAAGTAAGATAAAGGCCCCCTAAATAATAGTGAAGGCACTGGAGAAATAAGGCTTTTAAAATATGATGTATATGTTAATCCTCATGAACACATCCTAATTACCGCAGAGAACTCTTGTAGTGTTGTCCACTTTGTGGCGGTGTGCTTCTCAGGCTGTCCTGTCTGTGTCCATGTCCATATTGGAATGACGGTTTCACACTGTACTCATTCATGTATTGTTCACTATCCACCTTTCTGTTATGAGGATTGAGAGGGAGCCAGTGCCTCACTTTCCCAGGATAGCAATAACTTAAAATAACAATCCTGGCCGGGCGCGGTGGCTCAAGCCTGTAATCCCAGCACTTTGGGAGGCCGAGACGGGCGGATCACGAGGTCAGGAGATCGAGACCATCCTGGCTAACACGGTGAAACCCTGTCTCTACTAAAAATACAAAAAAAAAACTAGCCGGGCGAGGTGGCGGACGCCTGTAGTCCCAGCTACTCGGGAGGCTGAGGCAGGAGAATGGCCTAAACCCGTGAGGCGGAGCTTGCAGTGAGCTGAGATCCGGCCACTGCACTCCAGTCCGGACGACAGAGCGAGACTCCGCCTCAAAAAATAAAAAATAAAAAATAAAAAAATAACAATCCTTAGAGCAAATGTACACGGAGGTTTCAAACAATTCGTCTTTGCTCTTGGGAAACCTGTGTGTGTGTGTGTGTGTGTGTGTGTGTGTGTGTGTGTGTGTGGTATTGTGTGTGTGCATTCAAATTGCGGACAAGAAACAGAAGGGCTTAGAACAGAATAGTGAGAAGAGCAACACTGGATGTAACTGCTATGTTTATCCTGAAGATAATTGTCCTTGGCAGGATAGAAGAAGGAACTCCTTGCTGGCTTTGTGGAACAGGGAGGCCATCCTTCCAAGTTTCTTGTGTGACTTGTGTCACATGTGCAGTTAAAATGGTGTCACCTTTCTTGCTTGTGTCTCTCTTAAGAGACAATAAACTTTTCAGAGTCACTGCTTTGCAGAACATGTTTAAACACAAAACCACAAGGTTCCCAGAATTATAGATTTCATAGTTGACAAGGGCCTGCCCACCTGTCACACAGTGTCAGCATCCTTTCTGCATCGGTCCCACTGGAAGGCCGTTTGTGCACACCTGATTCCCTTCCTGGGAAAGCAACCATTTCCAGTTCTTAGTGTTTTCTTCTTCTGGTGTTTCCTCCATATTTCTGATTGTTAGGCTTATGCTGTTATTTCTTTATTTAAAAATTTTAAACATCCTCTATTAGTCACTGTTAGCCTTCTTCCACTCTCTATCCACTGCCTCCCCCTTCATCCTTCAAGTATATCACAGCTTTTAGTTACATCAGTATTCAATGCTTATGTTTATGTTATTATGACTGTTAGGATTATTTACCTGCTGAGCCAGTTATGCTGTAATTCTGTTTTTTTTCTTGTACAATTAATTAATTTTCTTCCCGTTGATTTTCTGAGTTTTCTTTTTTCTTTATTCCTTTTTTTTTTTTTTTAGACAGTCTCTTGCTCTGTCGCCCAGGCTGGAGTGCAGTGGCGTGATCTTGGCTCACTGCAACCTCCACCTCCCAGGTTCAAGCGATTCTCCTGCCTCAGCCCCCCAAGTAGCTGGGATTACAGGTACCTGCCACCACACCCAGCTAATTTTTGTATTTTTTAGTAGAGATGGGGTTTCTCCATGTTGGCCAAGCTGGTCTTGAACTGCTGACCTCAGGTGATCCACCCGCCTTGGCCTCCCAAAGTGCTGGGATTACAGGCGTGAGCCACCACGCCCGACCATTTTCTGAGTTTTCTACGTCCAGCTTATTCTTACTTCCCAAATCACAACTGTAATTTTTAAGTATTCTTTTTTAGATCCTAGGCAGATACATCAGTTGATCATGTTAGTTTCGTTTCCTCCTGCAGATTCCCCCCTGGATTCCCAGCATTCTCCAGATATGGTCTCTAGGCTGCGTAGCTGATTCCCTTCACCCCGTTTCCTGGATACCCGTCTTCCTCTTTCTCGGTTTGCTCATTTGTTTGGTAGAGCACATCCTCCAGTCACTTCCTGATAAAAGAATGTGTGGGAGGTAAAGTTGGAGACCCTGCATGTCTAAAAATATCCATTCTCTTTTTATACTTGACTGATTGGAAGTCATTTCACCTCAGAATTTTGAAAGCATTTCTCCTTTGTCTTATGGCTTCCAGAGGTGCTGTTGAAAATTCTGGTGGCGCTTAATTCTTTGTATGCAAGCTGTTTTTTACCTCTCAAACTGTGTTCTCCTTATCCCATTTATTATAAGATTTCACAATGTGACTTTTAAAAATTTCTTATTCATTATACTGAGCACAGGATGGACTCCTATAAGCAGAAGTTCAAGGAAAATTTCTTAAATTATTTCTTTGATGATCTTTTTCTCTCTTCTCTGGAACTTTTGGTCCTCGAATTTTATCTTTCCGATTTCCAACCTCTATCTTTGGTTCTACTTTCTGAGAGATTTATTCACCTTTATCTTCTGGATCATTATTTATATTTTTATTTATATTAGTATTTTTAATTTCCAAGAACTTTTCACTGATCCTTTTTTTTTTTTTTTGATGTATTCTGTGATAATAGATTTTTGAGGTTTTATTTGGCTCCTTGTCTCATTTCTTTGAGTCATTTTTTTCTGTTTATTTTGTGTTCTGTCTTTTCATGTTAAAGGCTTTTCCTCAAATGTCTGGCAATCCTTGGTTGTCACTTGTATTAAAGCATGAGACACTAAAAAGCTGGTTGGATGTTCTGTATAGAGGTGGGAAGAGATTGTCAAAGATGTTTATATTAGTATTATATAGGGTTATGGGGGAGGAGCACCCCTGTTTTGTTGAGAAATCCCCCAAAGCCATCATCTGTTGAACTTTTCTGTGGTATCATTTGTTTTCTCCAGGAAAGAATCCCTCAACTTTCCTGTGTGGGGATGGGAGTGGAGCTGCCAGCATTCTGGAAGCCAAGTGGGTTAGGGAGGCTGGGATCTCATCCTTCAAGATAGAGACTTTCATTCAGGTCCTCTGATTGCAGTACAGTTCCTTCCCCTACCTTCTGCTGTTCCTAATATTCCTGCATCTAGATCTGAGCTGGTTCTTACAGAATAAATCAGCCTTCTCCTGTGTAGGTAGAGGAGTGATAGTCCCTGGCTGTCCTGGATGTGACAGCAAACCTTGTGGTATAACACCTCTTTATACAGAATTTGTATTAAGTCCTGGTTTTCAGCCCCTCCCCATCCCTGGCCTCCTCTGCCACCTGGTGCCTCTAATCCCTGAGCCTTCCCAAGGCTGTCTGTGTGAATTGGCGTCCCCTTCACGGGCTGCAGAGATTCACTTTCTCAGCTCTACTAACTTACCTACTTTTTATCTTTCAAAAAGGATCAACATTTTATGTTCAATTATCTTCTGTTCCTTTCACCCTTTTTATTTAACTCTGGTTTTAATGGGTTTCAGGAGGGAGCAGAAATAAAAGTACATGCTCAGTTTTGCCCAGTTAACTGAACTCTTTTGACACTGTTGTGGGGCTTTTGTGTCTGACTGTTTCATGTCTGTGTGTTTTGTCTTCCCTTGAAGATTACAAGCTTCTCTGACAGTGGGGATGGTTTCATAGACTCCTTGTATCTCTCCTTTTACCCTCAACTGTTAAGTATGTAGAAAGCATTTTAGGAAGGATGTGTCAAATTCATTTGAGTAAGATGGAATCTTTTCTAAATTAGACTGATTTGAGAGAGTGTTTCCTTGTGTTGGAAAACTGGCAGCCCTTCCTGAAGTTCAGAGATAAATCTCCCTTTGCAAGGATAATCAAAAGAAGAAAACATTGAAAGCTTTTGACAGAAAAAGGCTGATGAGACAAACTCCTATTTAGACCTTATGATTTAATGAAGAATTTTTGGAGAGTTGCCTAGGACCTCTCTTTCCCCTCGAGTTTATTGCTCCCTCTTTATAGGGTCTGTGATCCAGAAGGCCTTTATCTGACTTGATGCTTTGAGTCATTGACCTTGACTCACAGAGATGCACGTTGTTTTCTGTAAACATTCAGTGTCAAGGGCCTGGAGAAACTGGAGGGAACATGCACTAGAGTCAGATGTGGAATTTTATTTCTGTTCTCATGTAACCAACTAATCAGCAAGTCATTTGAACTTCAGTTTTCTTACCTGTGAAATGGAAATACCAGTATCTGTTTTCCTTCTTCATAGTATGCCTGTAAGAGCCAAGTATGGGTAACATGCATGCAAATGCATGTAAACATTTAGACATTGTCACTTTAAGTTATTTGGTGTATAACCATGGTACAAACAAGGATGGGTTTTATATAACATAGGATTATGGGTTCCTGTCCCTCATATCGACCTGCTGACCAGACATCTACATATGGGAGTCAAAATTCATTTCAGCCTCAACAAATTCAAAATAAAACTCCCTCCCGCTCCCTTCTCTTCTCCCCTACCTCACGTCACCACAATCACAAAACAAAGCAACCCTGGTTTTCCTCCAGAATTCTCCCTACTCACCGAGTAGCCTGATTCAAACAGCCTCCACTGCACCCCAACCTGCATTTGACAAGGTCCTGTCTTTTGTATTGAATCTATCCTTTTTTATCTGTCCTCTTTGCACTGCTGTCATTTAGGTGTTCACTTCATGCCAGAATTACTAACTTCATCTGGGCTCCCTGGATAGTCACACACTTCTCCTAGTGTATCATTTACACACCCTCTCAGCATAATGATGAAAAAAATTCTGAAATATGTCAGGCCATCACAACAGTATAGTGAATAACAAATGGACCATCTGAGTACCTGCCTCCCAGCTGTCAACAGAAGGATTTTTCTAAAACACCCATCTGATCATTCCTCGCTTGAATCTCTTCAGCGGCATACAGGACCCTTTCTGATTTGACTCTGCTGGCCTGTTCAACCTTGCATTCACCATCCTTCCAGTTGTATGCTCCAGCCACTCATAGTTACTTAAAGGTGTCCCACTTTGCTGAGACTACTCAGGGGACAGTGAATTTGGATATTGCCTCTTCGTTTCTGCCTGGCTGCTTCCTCCTAAACTTTAAGGCTCAACTTAAGTATCTCCTCTTCTGTAAAACCTCCCTGTTCCCATTTCCCTTAAGCCAGTTTGTGTACTTCCTTCCCAGAATGTCACGCACTGTGTAGTATTGTCATTTGTTTACTGGTCTGACTTCCTCACTGAACTCAAGGGTAGGGACTGTCCAGCACTGTGGCATCAACATTTATTGGACTGAACTGGATTGGATAGTCTTCTGGCCCATTGAGATACCATTACTTGTCTGTGTAAAGTAATATAGTAGCTGGGCCACCACATGAATCATGTTTACTGCCAGCTAAGAGCCACTTAGGGTATCATTTGGTCCAGAAATCTGACCTCACACACATGAAAGTGGCCTGGGCACTTTGGTTCTAACTTACGGTTCTTCTGTCTCTGTGTTTTACGTACAGACATCTCAGATGTGGTGTTCTTGTATGTCCCATCAAGAGATTTTTGCCAATGGATATAGATGTACTAGGTTTGTTATACTGCATAGAGACCATGTCACACTGGGGTGGTGTTGGTTCAGGGTTGGCAAGAATCTGATCTGGCAAGAGGGAATGAGCAGGCTGCTGAAAACTGAATGTTAGAAGTTGCACCCTGGTGGCCCTGGGCCAATTCCTTACATAGTGCTCTGTTCTTGGAAACATGAGGGATTTCCCTAAAGGACTTACAATATATGATATGAATGAGCAGGATAAAGAATTCACTGCGGCTCAGGATCAGATAGGATAAATGTGGTGGAAGGTGCAGTGGATGATCTGGAAGATCTGAGAAGGGTGAAATTAATATCAGCCAGTGTAATCAGGAAAGGTCTTGAGGATCAGGGGACATTTGAGTTGGGCCACTTTCTGTACTCGACAGAATAAATATCCCATTTATCTTGTTTTTGCGATTCTTATTTGATTTCACAGAGTCTTTAAGCAATTTTACCTCAAGTTTTCGCTTGAGTTTTGCTGGGTCTGAAGAGTGGTAAGTAAATTTAGCTCTGAGTATTGATGGATTTTTGAAATCAGGTAGGAGGAACCCTGATTCTCTGTTAAGAGACTTAGTTTCTGATCACCTCAGTTTAGACTTTAGAGCCTGCGCCTCCCCTTGGTTTGAAAGTGCTCCCCTTTCCTTCAAGTGTGAACTTTACATCCTCCTCGGTTTTTTACCCTGGGCAGTGAGCACTAATAAGTGCTCAGCGGATGCCTGTGGAACTGAACTCTCCTTGGTGTCCTTTGTAACGTCCTCTGGCATCTCTGTGGGCAGAGCACCCTGCTACTCCCCTCTCCAGCCACATGTCAGGCACGCTTCTTCCCAGGGCTCCTGTGTTTGATGTTACTCTGCCTGTCTACCTCAGACACCCTCACGGCTCTTTTCTTTCTTCAGATCTCTTCTCAGAGGTCACCTTCTTAGAGAGGTCTTTCCTGATGACCTTATCTCAAATATCACTCATTTCCTTTTTATCCCCTTTCTTTGCTGCCTCTGCTTCCTTTGCTCACTTTTGGCCCTTATCACCACATAGGCATCATAGGATTTATTTGTTTGCTTATTCACTCACTCTCTCCCTCCTCCTAGAAATCAGGCTCCATGAGGGCAGAGACTTTGTCTTTTTCCATCTGCATCTCCAGCCCCTAGAAGGCGCACTTCACATGTCTGTTGAATACATGTGTGAGTAGCTCCACAAACAGGACCTCATTTGGCACCTTCACCAAATAGAGTGGGCTGTTTCTATTCATCAAAACCTCCAAATCCAGTACAGCGCCCAGCATGTCTACACATACAATCAGTTTTTAAAGGAATGGAGAGAGGCCTTTGAGGGGGGATTCAAAAGCCACAGGGCCTCACCAGTCATATTCTTCCATGCCCTCCACAGTGCTTTAGATGCCATCCCAAAATGTAGGTGCCGCCAAGGCGCATAGGGCAAGGCTTGCTGTGCTTCAGCATCATGTGAAAGCAGGTAAGCTTTTTTTTGACATGCTAGGCCTCTCAATACTATTATACTTGCTCCAGCTTCTAGAAGTTTCCATGAATGATTTAAGTCCTGGGGAGCCCATCACAGTAGACTTTAGAAATGCAGAGACAGTGCTGTGGAGAATCAAGTGAATTGTCCAAGATCAAAAAACGTGACAAGTGGCGGAGGCGAGTTTTGAAGTCAGGTCGGCTAACCGCAGAGCCCACGCTCCTAACCTAGGTTCCATAGCTTCATCACGCAGGCTTGCTGTGACTGCTCCAGGACCCATTAAGATCAGTCTGAGCGTTTGTCCTGCAAGTCAAGAGCAGCTATTGCATTTCTGCACAATCTCTACAGGTTAAACTTTGCTTAGGAATTTCCTAGGCTGTGGTTAAAGTTGTTTTCCCTGGTTCCTGGTGCATTATATGCTGCTTTTGTTTGTCGGTGAGCAGCCCTCTGGTGCTTACAGTTTTAGAAAACCTAATAGGACAGCCGTGATAGGGAGGAAGACCTAGATTGTAAATAACTCTTTTCTTGAGCTGCCAAAAAGGAAGAAACTTGGGTGGAGGGGGATGTTACTACCATCCTGTCTGAAGCTGAAATTCCAAACAAGGAGATTATAGTTCTCCATTTTCGTTTAGATTTTGTTTAATATGTTCCCCAGTCCCCAAAACTTCTAGATGGGCTTTTGAAGGA
The DNA here is from genome assembly GCF_002776525.5 of Piliocolobus tephrosceles. Taxonomy (NCBI): domain Eukaryota; kingdom Metazoa; phylum Chordata; class Mammalia; order Primates; family Cercopithecidae; genus Piliocolobus; species Piliocolobus tephrosceles. Next base: position 133,840,185 of record NC_045438.1, on the reverse strand, counting down.
GAAGGTAGAGAAAAAGAAGGAAAAAAGACCTCTTTGGTTGGAAAGGTTGCAGCTTTTTGCAGTGAAATCACTACTTTTTTCCTTTTCTGATTGTTTTGAGGAAGTTTTAGTGCTGTCGTAGGATGTCCAAACTTAATCACCTTTAAACCAGTCATGGAGGCAAAAGTTAGAAAATGATGAGAGGCTTGCTTGATCCTGCCTTTTTGTTAAAATCAAAGGCAGTTTAAATCTTAGTTTCAGGGTTCCTTGGGGACATGGACTGAGAGGGCTGAGATAGTTGAGTTCTAATAGAACTAAATTAGTTGCTGATAGGCCCCACACTCTCAGCCACTTTAACCAGCCTTAGTGTTTCCTGTTTCTCAGCTCCTCTTAGTTATTCTAGTCATCTTGCTGCTGAATTATGTCCACTACATATTCGCTTCACATTGTCGTTCCAGTTAGATCAGACAGTCCTTGTTTGGCCAAATGCCATGAGCTCCATCAAAGAGAGCTCACTGATTTGGCATGTGATTTGGGGCAAATAATTTGTTTTTAGCTTCTTAGTGTCACCTATACTGTAATGATGATATTTCCTCTTGTGTGGCAATTTGAAAATAAGTGTGACAACTGCACCTCACAGATTTTCCAGATCCATGTCACCTGCCGTCGCCCTGATCCATTGTCAGGCATAATCATATACTTTTTGGTTTGGAAAATGAGATCATTGTACAAATGTGTTAAGAGATTTAATTGCATTTAGCTCCTTGTTTAGAAAGTGCTGTAGAAGTTCAGGCTTAGTGGAGGATGGGGTATCATGATATCCCTCAGGCTCCTCACCTTGTCTTTACCATCCTTAGTTGGCAATGAACAAATAGCCTAGATATCAAAATACATGTAACTTGCTTTGTAAAAATTTATTTTTAATTGACAAAAGCTTTATATATTTGTTGTATACATTATGATGTTTTAAAATAGCTATACATTATAGAGTGGCTAAATTGAGCTAATTAACCTATGTATTACCTCACATATCATTTTTATGGTGAGAACACTTAAAAACCAACTCTCGGCCAGGCGCAGTGGCTCATGCCTATAATCCCAGCACTTTGGGAGGCCAAGGCAGGCGAATCACTAGGTCAGGAGATCAAGACCATCCTGGCTAACATGGTGAAACCCCATCTCTACTAAAAATATAAAAAAAATTAGCCAGGCATGGTGGCACACGCCTATAGTCCCAGCTACTCAGGAGGCTGAGGCAGGAGAATCACTTGAACCCGGGAGGCGGAGGTTGCAGTGAGCCGAGATTCCACCATTGCGCTCCAGCCTGGGCGACAGAGCGAGACTCTGTCTCAAAAACAAAACAAAACAAAACGAACAAACGAAAAACACCAACTCTCTTAGTGCCTTTTTTTTTTTTTTTTTTTTCTGAGATGGGGTCTCGCTCTGTCACCCAGGTTGGAGCACAATGGCATGATCTCAGCTCACTGCAACCTCTGCCTCCTGGGTTCAACCAATTCTTCTGCCTCAGCCTCCCGAGTAGCTGGGATTACAGGCATGCGCTACCACACCCACCTAATTTTGTATTTTTAGTAGAGACGGGGTTTCACCATGTTGGCCAAGCTGGTCTCGAACTCCTGACCGCAGGTGATCCGCCTGCCTTGGCCTCCCAAAGTGCTGGGATTACAGGCATGAGCCACCACACCCGGCTGCAATTTTTAAGATTGTAATACATTGTTGTTAAGCATAATTGCCTTATTGTGCAGTAGATCTCCTGAATTTATCCCTCCTGACTGAAATTTTGTTCCTTTGACCAACATCTCCCCAACATCACCCCCTCCAGCTCCTAGTAACCACCGTTCTACTCTCTGCTTCTGTGAGTTCAACATTTTTAGATTCCATATGTAAGTGAAATTATACAGTATTTGTCTTTTTGTGCCTGCTTATTTTATTACCATAATGTCCTCTAGGTTGATGAATGTTATTACAAATGACAGGATATTCCTTCCTTTCCTAAGGAAAATATGCCATTATTTATATATACCACATCTTCTTATTCATTTGTCCATTGATGGACAGGTAGGTTGGTTCCATATCTCAGCTACTGTGAGTAATGCTGCAATGAGCATGGAAGTGCGGATATTTCTTCCATGTACTGATTTTACTCCCTTTGGATATACCCAGTAGTACAATTGCTGGTTCATATGGTAGTTTTAGTTTTAATTTTCTGAGGAACTTCGTACTGTTTTCTATAAATGGCTGTACTAATTTTTGTTTTTATCAACAGTGTGCAAGGGTGCTCTTTTCTCTACATCCTTGCTGACACTTAGCTTTTGTCTTTTCCGTAATAGCCATTCTAATAGGCATGAGGTGATCTATCATTTTGGTTTAATTTGCATATCTGTAATGACTAGTGATTTGAGCATGTTTTCATATACCTATTGGCCATTTGTATGTCTTCTTTTGAGAAATGTCTTTTCAGATCTTTTGCCCAATGTTTCAATCAGGTTATTTGCTTTCTTGCTATTGAGTTGTTTTGAGTTCTTTATATGTTTTGGATATTAACCCTCTTAGCAGATGTATGGTTTGCAAATATTTCCTCCTATTCCATAGGTGGTCTTTTTACTCTGCTGGTGGTTTCCTTTGCTGTACAGAAGCCCACTTTTCCTACTTAGGATGTATCTTAAGATTGTAAACCTAATATCTACATGCTCATTAAAGTGGCTTGTCACCCATATACAGCTGTGTTTTATTAACATTTTGACTTTTTTTTCTTCTTTTCCTTGTGCACAGACGATTCCCCCGTTTCTTTTACAATATTATTATTATTCTAAAAGCACTATGTGAATAGATTCTCACTGTAAGTGTTTTAAACTGTGGTAGAATACAGAGCGCAGTAGGAAAGTCTGTCTCCATCATCTGCAATGCTCCCTAACACACAGATTTCCTTCCCCAGAGGTGAGCACAGTCAGCATTTGGTGAGTGCTCTTCCAGTCACCATCCATTTACAGCGGTGTGTATTATACAATGACTTCTTCTGTCACTTTCTTGTGACACAGTATGTCTTGGGAAATCTTTCCATGTCAGGACTTAAAGGTTCAATTTGTTTTCTTTCCTTTGTTATTACTGTTGTTGTTGATGGTTATGTAGTATTTTATTTTATGAGTATACCTAATATTTTACTGCTTGCCTATGGATAGACATTAAGTTTTTAGTTTTTAACTCTTACAATGAAGCAATCCTGTACCAGCATGTGTCTTTGTGCACATGTATAAGTATCTCTGTTGGGTAGTTGCCTGTAAGTGGAATTGCTGCCTCAAAGTGAATCCTATTTTTGGTTTTGATCAATGGTGCCAAATTATCTTCCCAAAGGAATTTACCAGTTTAAACTTATACCAGTGGTGTTTAAGATTGCTTATTTTCCTAATCTTTAGAAACACTTGATGATGTCATTATGTTCATTTTTGTCAATGAATGTTTTAATTTGCATTCTTCTAGATTGTGTCTCTGTAGATCTGACCTTGTCTACTTTCTGCCTTTTAGCAATTCCTCAACATTGCCAGTTACTTGATGGTATCTTTTTACAATTTTCTTGGTGTGAATCTGTCTATAGCTATCTGTGTAGGGTGGGATATCTTTTCTGTCACTTCAGAGAACTTTAGGCAGGAGGTAGAGTAAACTTGTGCACTTAATCTACTATCCTGATAAATTTCATTCTTTCTGAGCTATGACTATAATATTTATAATTTTGTTTCTTTTTTCTCCTTAACATTATGATCTTTTTTCTTATTACATAGCCATATAACTGGCATATGATATTCTCCTCTGTACTGTAGTTACCATAATTTGTCTATTGATGCCTATTGCTAAAATTTTACTTTATTATTTATTTATTTTGAGGTCGAATCTCACTTTGTCACCTAGGCTGGAGTGCAGCGGCACAATCTTGGCTCACTATAACCTCCGCATTCCGGGTTCAAGCAATTCTCCTGCTTCAGCCTCCTGAGTAGCTAGGACTACAGGTGTGCACTACCATGCCCGGCTAATTTTTGTATTTTTAGTAGAGATGGGTTTCACTGTGTTGGTCAGGCTGGTCTCAAACTCCTGACTTCAGGTGATCCACCCGCCTTGGCCTCCCAAAGTGCTGGGATTACAGGTGTGAGCCACTGTACCCGGCCAAAATTTTATAAATAATATTGCTTCCAACACTGAGCATACAGGCTCTGGGCTCAGATGGTTTTACTGGTAATTCTTTGTAATTTTAGTGCTCTGTCATTGTCTTTTTTTTTTTTTTTTTTTTTTTTTTGAGACAGAGTTTCTGTCTGTCTCTCAGGCTGGAGTGCAGTGGTGTGATCTTGGCTCACTGCAACCTCCAACACCCGGATTCAAGCAATTCTCCTGCCTCAGCCTCCTGAGTAGCTGGAATTACAGGAGCATGCCACCATGCCCAGCTAGTTTTTGTATTTTTAGTAGAGACAGGGTTTCACCACATTGGGCAGCCTGGTGTCAAATTCCTGGCCTCAACTGATCCACCAACCTCAGCTTCCCAAAGTGCTGGGATTATAGGCATGAGCCACCGCACCTGGCCTGTCATTGATTCTTCAATATGGAAATGAGTAGACAGCTGCCCAGCTGACCTGTGACCTAAACCTAACACTGATATCATCCAGTGACAATAGCACAAAAAGCAAGAACTTTAAACCAGCCTCAATTATGAATATAGATTCTAAGTAATCTACTCTCAAATAGATGCTCTCAAGTAGAATTATAATGGAAATGGCCAATTAAGTTTACTCCAAGAATGGCTTAATATTAAGAAACCTATTGATAACAACATATTAGGTTGTTAAATGTGAAAAACTATTATCTCCATATATGCAGAAAATACATTTAACCGACTATCTCTAATAACACTTTTTGGAAAAAAAATAGGATACTTCTTTTACAAGTTACAGAGTATCTACCTCAAACCATTGGAGGCATTTTTATTAGAAGCAGGAACAAAACAAGTTTGCCCTCTGCTACTTGATATTCTTTTAGAAGCTCTAGCCAATGCAGTAAGGTTTGCAGAAACAGAAATAAGAACTAAGGCTTTTAGGATTATTTGATATTATTTTAGAAACTCTGGTCAATGCAGTAAGGCCAATGCAGAAACAGAAATAAGAACTAAGGCTTTGAGGATTAAGTAAGGTAACATTTCAACTTCCCTCCTATGGTGTTTTTAAGTCAGATAAGACACTGTGATTATAGATTCTGTTATTTTTTTTAATTACTAATAACACATATTTACAGAAGAAAGACAAAATTGTCTCTTTCATCTTAAGACACATCTCCTGGTGCTTTTTTGATCTTGGTCCTTGCTCGGCGACTCATCTTGATTATCTGATCTGTGTTGAGGTCTCTCTCAAACCTTCAGTCACCAGCACAGGAGTGGTTGCTCAATACCTGTTCTGTCTTTGATGACCTTTCAATGAGCTGTTTTTGCAATCATGGGAGTGCTAGAAGAAAAAACTCTTAAGCGATGACACTGTTGTCTTGACACTTGACTCTGTTTAGCAAACCATTGAAGTGTACCCTCAGTGCTATGCATCTCTGCAGTGTATAGCTGCTGTACATTATCAGGAGTCATTTGGAAATAACTGGTCTGGTTGAACACCGCACAGAAATCTTTACTAATTAGCTAGCTATCTCTAACTTTGGTTTGTGACTCCAGTCTGTGAAATCTATGTCTCTCTCTCTCTCTCTTTTTTTTCCCTGATAGCATGTGGAGAGGGCCAAATGTGAACTGTGTTGACAGCACTGGCTACACACCCCTGCACCATGCTGCTTTGAATGGCCATAAGTAAGTATCAATGTACTGCATCCCTGCCCTCACCCTACAGAACCCAGGCCTTCATGTTGCCTTTTCATTTTCTAGAAAAGTTTGCTGGGTGGGCTTAGTGGCTCATGCCTGTAATCCCAGCACTTTGGGAGGCCGAGGTGGGAGGATCACATGAAACTGAGTTTGAGAGAAGCCTGGGCAACAAAGCAAGCCTCCATCTCCACACACAAAATTTTTTTTAGAAATTAACCAGGCGTGGTAGCATGCCTGAAGTCCTAGCTACTCAGGAGGCTAAGGCAGGAGGATTACTTAAGCCCTGGAGTTTGAGACTGCAGAGAGCTATGATTGTGCCATTGCATTCCAGCCTGGGTGACAGAACGACCCTATCTCTAAAAAATGAAAACAAAACAAAGGTTTGCTAAGCGGTGGCACTGAAAAACAGAGAAAAACAAACCTAAGTTCAGTTCATTCAGGATTTCTGTGTCTTTCTTTCATGTGTTATTTAAACATCCTTCCCCACCCCACCCACCAAAAAATCTTTAGCCAAGAGTTAAGTTTTACCTTTTCTTCTGCTTGTTCTTTTCCCCTCTGGAATGTTCCAGTGCTACGTAATGTTCTAGGTATGATGATCAAATTTGGGGCAGCCAGAACATAAAGGGGCGGTAATCTATTAGGTAACTAACTGCTCAATAAACTGAAAATAGATTGAGTGGTCATGAGAAAGCTGTCTTCGGTTTCAATAGTTATTTATTTACTCTCTCTTCTTGCCTGCCATTCTTTCCTCATAAAATTAGCCCTGTACATAAGAACCCTTTTTAAGGGGAAAAAATACATTAAATGGCCTATGTAATTCTCCTGAGTATAGAGAAGTCATTAGGAACTGGGTGGGATTTGTGTGAAACATTCCGTGGAGAAGGCATGCTTTGGGGAGAATTTGAGAGAGAAGGCATGGGCTTAAGTGACTGGGCACTGCCTTTCAGATTGCTCAGCAAAGGGGCAGGCACTGTCAGGGAGCACAGTGAGTGGTTTTGCCAGGATGTCAAAGAATGTAAACCAGAGTGTAACAAAATAGAAGGTGTTAAAGGAAAAGAAGTACTATAGGCAATAAGTAGCAGCAGTGTAGTTTTTTTGTTTTTGTTTTTGTTTTTTTTTTTGAGATGGAGTTTCATTCTTATTGCCCAGGCTGGAGTGCAGTGGCACAATCTCAGCTCACTGCAACCTCCACCTTGTGGGTTCAAGCAATTCTTCTGCCCCAGACTTCTAAGTAGCTGGGATTGCAGGCACCTGCCACCACACCTGGCTAATTTTTGTATTTTTTGTAGAGACGGGGTTTCACCATGTTGGTCAGGCTGGTCTCAAACTCCTGATCTCAGGTGATCTGCCCGCCTCGGCCTCCCAAAGTGCTGGGATTACAGGCATGAGTCACAGTGCCCGGCCACCAGTGTAGTTTTTATGAGGAGGGATTATTGGAATCATTTTAGATTTTGCTGAGCAAGGAGCTCCAGAGCCCTCACCCCCTTAGAGTATTTTGTGTCACTTGTCCAATATTTGACCCACCCTAATTGACTCCAACATACCAGAAAGAGGCAATGGTTGTTTCCTTCAACATTAAACATTTCTAAAGTATACTGAATATAATCGTTAAGCCTTTTCTGTAGCCATCTTAGATATAGCTAAAAAGAAATCTATAGAGAACACTCTTCCCAAATATAGTGGGGTAATCTGAATTAAAGTGAATCTTGAACTTAAATGACTATAGTTTGTTAGCCAAGTTCATTTCCAGATGCTGTTTCTATTTACAGTGGGGATTTTCTTTGACCTCACATTCATAGGGATAATTATATACTGGTATCTGTTTAATTAGTGCTGTCACCAGGAAAAAAGCAAGTTCCTCTTTCTGGGGATATCAAATGATAACATATGTGTCTGGCTTGCTTTTGCAGTAACTTTTTATTGATTGATTGATTGATTGATTGATTGATTTTGAGAGAGAGTCTCGCTCTGTCGCCCAAGCTGGAGTGCAATGGCGCAATCTCAGCTCACTGCAACCTCTGCCTCCCGGGTTCAAGCAATTCTCCCTACCTCAGCCTCCCGCGTAGCTGGGATTACAGGCATCCACCACCACGCCCGGCTAATTTTTGTATTTTTGGTGGAAATGGGGTTTTGCCATGTTGGCCAGGCTGGTCTTGAATTCCTGACCTCAGGTGATCCACCCACCTCGGCTTCCTAAAGCGCTGGGATTACAGGCGTGAGCCACTCCGCCCAGACTGCAATAACTTTTATTCTGCTTGACCTCTCTGCTTTCAGCGCCTACATCACTAAATGCTCTGAATAATGTGGTGATTAATTATATTTGTCTTGTATGATTACTTTTATGTAAATTCAACACCTGAATGATGTTTAAACATCATAAACAAGGAAACAGGTTTGGACAAAGAGTCCAAACATTTTCTTTCTTTTGAGATAGAATCTCGCTCTGTTACCCAGGCTAGAGTGCAATGGCACTATCTCGGCTCACTGCAACCTCCGCCTCCCAGGTTCAAGTGATTCTCCCGCCAAAGCTTCATGAGTAGATGGGAATACAGGCGCCTACCACTGTGCCCGGCTAATTTTTGTATTTTAGTAGAGATGGGGTTTCACCATCTTGGCCAGGCTGGTCTCGAATCCACCCGCCTCGGCCTCCCAAAGTGCTGGGATTACAGGCTTGAGCCACCATACCCAGCCCAAACATTTTCAAAGTAGTAGAAAATAGATTACCAAGAAAGCCTAAACAGAGAGGTGATGAGTCAGTATAGCATGGCTCAAGGTGGTTCAGCTGCGTATCATCAGCTGTACAAGTAGCTCATGGAATAAAAGGAAAAGCCTGGGCGGTGAGCTCAGGTAGAGACACAGGAGCCAAATGAGATATATCTGTGAAAAGGCTTTGTGCCATACACGTGTAAAGAGCTGTTAGCTGGAAAGACTCCTGAGTTCTACCAACTCATGATTGATTTTTACCTTCTAGGGATGTGGTCGAGGTTCTTCTGAGGAACGATGCACTGACCAACGTGGCTGACTCGAAAGGCTGCTACCCTCTGCATTTGGCAGCTTGGAAAGGAGATGCCCAGATAGTGCGGTTGCTCATCCATCAAGGGCCTTCACACACCAGAGTCAATGAACAGGTCGGAAGGAAGGGAGGCTTTCCTCCCTCCATTCAGCTATAGCCAGATGTGGCAACCCTGTCACCATCTTAGCCCCATAATTCAAATCTCAGAGAACCAGCTCTTCATTTGTTTTTTTGATAATCAGTTCCTTAGCATGGAACTACCTCTTCCATACCCTAAATGTGACTCCCCTCTTCCCAGTTGTACTCTTCTTAGTAGATCTTATACTATGAGGATGTATTTTATATGCATTTGAGTCATGCATATTTGCAAGAGTACTAGAATAAAAAATGTATACACAGTCAGCCCTTCGTTTCCAGGACCTCCCCATAGATAGCAAAATCCAAGGATGCTCAAGTCTTTTATGTAAAATGGCAAAGTAACATTAGCTCTCTCTGTCTGTGGGTTCCACATGTGCAGATTTACCAACCATGGATGGAAACCTGTGGATATAAAGGGCCAAGCGTACTCACTTTATGTGCAAAATTTGAAATAATGCGAATCCTACAAAATTACATGGAGTCAGTTTCAAGCTGGTGAGCTTAATTAACTGTAGGCCAGTTGTGATGGCTCATGCCTGTAATCCCAGCACTTTGGAAGGCTGAGGCAGGAGAATTGCTTGAGGCCAGGAGGCCAGGAGTTTGAGACCAGCCTAAGCAACACAGTGAAGCACCCCCATCTCCCCGACCCCATCTCTATAAAAAATTTTAAAAAAAGAAAAAAAAAAGCTAGATGTGGTGGCACACACCTGTAGTCCCAGCTACTCAGGAGGCTGAGACGGGAGCGGGGGATCACTTAAGCCCAGGAGTTTGAGGGTGCAGTGAGCCATGATTATGTTACTGCACTGCAGCCTGGGTGACAGAGTGAGACCCTGTCTCAAAAATAAATTGTGTTTATGCCTTTGACATGGCAGTGTAACTTTCCCAGTGTTTGTCAGTACTGTGTAAACCATGCTGTTGTTTTACATGCATCAGAACTTGCAGCAGTAGAAGTACTCATGCTAGTGCCAAAAAGTGAACTCACAAATGAAAAACATGTGAGTGGAGGGCAGAGGTGATTCAGTGGAATGAAGATCATTTCCATGATGTCCTCCGAATGAGCATGCTTTGAAAAAGCAGAGATGATTCTTAGAAAATGAAAAAGGCAGGATTTGAGCAAAAATAACCTTATAATGGCCATGGATTTAGTTACTCTGAGAATATACTTCCTCTTCTTTACATTTATATCTTTGGAAAAAATTGTACTTGGATTATGCAAGTTTTAAACAAGCCTCTTACAAACACAACTCGCTGTTATTTGAGTTGGAGGTTGTGTGCCAGTTTGAGAGGAGACGGGCGTTCCTTACATGATAAGCCATTCTCCCCTTTCCTCTCTCTGCTCTGAACTGAAGTAGATACTCTTCTCAGTTCCTTGAAGGAGGGAGATGTTGATGTTTCTCAGTAAGCTTAGGGACTGTTTTTCTAATGATGTTGCCGAGAGGGGATTGTTAAATTACCTGTAGGATTAGATCAAGGTTTTCCCTCAAAAAATGGGAAATTATCCTGGCGAGTCCATCTGTCAGGAGACTCATGCAGTTCGTAGTTAGCTGTTAAGAGCATGACTTTGATTCTGAGAAGGGCAGCTTCATTCTGAGACATGAGAAAATTAATATAGTGCTCCCAAATCTCTTTGATTTGGAGATGGTGTGTATATAACTGTTAATCAGCCTTCCTTTCCCCTTTTGGGCTGTATTTTTTGGGTAGGTGAACAACAGACATTTGAAATCATCAATGAGGATGTTTGTTTATAACATTTGGGAATGAAAAGTATCTGTTTAGAATTACCTCTTTAGAATCTAAGTGCAATTTTACTCCTCCTAGCTAAAGTGGTCATGTCTCTTCCCTGGAGGAAATGCATAATGAAGTTTGCTTGTAACTAATATTCTTCAACGTTGGAAAGACTGGTCACCCATTAAAGTCCTTCTCATTTAAGAAATGTTCAGCAACCATTTCTAATCCTGTTTGCTCACTTTTGCCTTGAAACACAGCTGCTTGGATTTTTGAGCTACTTGAGTGTGCTAGCTTAACCTGCTCACAGCTGCTTCCTGCCTGGAGTATCAGTTGATAGGTGGGACCCCAGCCCAGTGCTTTGAGTATCTGGTAGGCAGGTGGGTGGGCAGGAGCTGGGCAAGATGTCTGCAGTGGCTTGAAGACTTTAATGGATCTAGCTAGCGGTTACAGGTACTATATGGTTTCATTTTAAAACCATTAATGTGGTTCCAGTAGGATGCTTAGATTAAAGCGGGGTAAGAGTAAGGTGCCCTGGAGGTTGTCTTTCTTATTAACTTCCCTTTGAGGCATCCAGAGGGCAGATTCAAGTTCTAGGGTTGGGTTCCCTCAGGGCTGTGTATTGCTTTGATATATTTCATCCATTTTGTCATCACTTTTTCTTTTCCTCTCCTTTTTGTAGAATGCTCTTGAGATCAAAGAACTCAAAAAGTACGGCCCCTTTGACCCTTATATCAATGCCAAGGTGTGTACTTTGCTGCCAGGAATTCTCTGCATCATTTCTCCAAGCTGTACCTCCTCTTTGGTCCTCTCCGCTTCTACTCTTGTCCACTCAGGCTCCTCCTCATCACGCTGACTGTTGTCTGCTTCAGCCCATCTGCTTTTGGCTTGTCTGGGAATGGGAAAATGCAGCTGCATTGGGTTTTGACTTTATTTTTAAAACCCATACTAATTTGGGAAACGGTGGGTGGTTTTTTCTGGAATATTTGAAATGGCAGGAATGGGGAAATAAAAGGGACCATATTACATACTTAATTTACAATTTTGATTCTTAAAATTTTTTAAATGTAGTTAAGAGATGTCAAATTATCTTACTTTTTAAATAAGCATAGAAAAAATGATTCAGTTGTACTTCTTGGAATTAAAAAATTATTTTTAGCCTACTTTCTATTTGTCTTTTGAAATGGAATCTGATTTTCAGGTTTCAATAGCTAATGGTGGAGATGTGGAGGAAAGGACAAGCGTGATCCATTTTATTCCTTTAAAAGCGTTTACATGCCTCTCTCTGATTTCCTGGAGTTTGTGCATCTCTGCCTGATGCTTTAAAACCACACCCAGTATCTCCAGCCATTAGCTTCTCTCTGCTTGATCACTCTTGACCCAGGAATGGTTCTGAAATAGGAAACGATGTTGCAGGACCAAGGTGGGCACCTGCCTTAGTCTCCCTCCCCATGAGGCTGGGACAAAGCGTAGTTTGATGGGCCTGGTGATGTACAGGCCAGCCCTGTCTGCCCCTCAGCCTTTACCACATCTGAGCAGCAGAGCTTGTTCATTGGGTGATGGTGTTAGCCTCTTTCCTTGGTGCTCTCACCCACTGGTTTTGGTCAAAGATTTTATTCCGATGAAGTTTGTTTTTTGGCAACAGTCTGGAGTGTGCTCGAGACACGGCATTATCCACATTAGCTACCTTTTCCTTGCTCTGGAAACAGCTGCCTTGGGGAAGCGAAACATAAGGTACTTCTGTATGTTTCCAAACACAAGGCAGATATTTCATGCTTTTGAGAAATAGTGATTTAGCAAAGGAAGCCCCCTATGGGCTGGACCTGGGAAGGCCCTGTGGGAGATTTTGTTCAGCTGTTGGGTCTTAATGGTAGAGAAGCAATTTGACCTTAGGTAGTGGAGCACATCAGCTTTGTGTTGGCTTACTCTTTCTTACCTCCTTCCCCTTCCCTTCCCTTTCCTTTTCCTTTCCTTTCTTTCTTTCTTTCATTTTAGAAAGAGTCTCCCTCTGTTGCCCAGACTGAAGTGCAGTGATTGGCCTGCTCTCTGTATTCTGTTTTCTAGTCTTCAGAATAGGAAGATACTCTTATCTTAGTTTTTTTGTTTTTTGTTTTGGAAGTAGAGCAGTAGAGTGGAAAACTCATAAGTCATAAGCTTTCATGTCAGACCAGAATTTAAGTTCTGGGATGCGACTTACTAGTTTTGTTGACTTGAGCAAGTTACTTAATTTCTCTGAACCTCAGTTTCCTCTTTTGTAAAATGCGGCACTGCCATCTACCTTGCTGTATTGTTTTGGAGTTAAAGACAACATATATAAAGTAAAAATATCTGGTAACTAGTAATATTTGAGATGCTAATTTTTTAAAGTGTATATAATGTATTTCTGCAAAGGCATTTTTGGAATCTGTTTTTGTTACTAGTAGATGACGCTTAATGAAACATTATTCAGTTAGTCTATTCAGAGTTTTCTTTTATGGGGAGGAAAGTTGAAGTGATTGTTTTCCCAACAGTGGTTAGTGTAGTGAGCTTATAAAGCTTTGATAAAGGGTAAGACTTTGGTTCTTGAAAGTACATTTTCCTAGGCCAGGTGCGGTGGCTCAAGCCTGTAATCCCAACACTTTGGGAGGCTGAGACGGGCGGATCACGAGGTCAGGAGATCGAGACCATCCTGGCTAACATGGTGAAACCCCGTCTCTACTAAAAATACAAAAAACTAGCCGGGCGAGGTGGCGGGCGCCTGTAGTCCCAGCTACTCGGGAGGCTGAAGCAGGAGAATGGCGTGAACCCGGGAGGCGGAGCTTGCAGTGAGCTGAGATCCAGCCACTGCACTCCAGCCTGGGTGACAGAGCGAGACTCCGTCTCAAAAAAAAAAAAAAAAAAAGTACATTTTCCTATCCTTTAATTTTGCACATATAAAATAAAATTAGTTTAAATGTAGTAAGAACATACTTCTTTCTTTGGAAATAATTCCCTTAGCCTCTACCCTGAAAGGCCAATTGTTGCAAACCACATTAAGAGTAAAGCTGAGGCCGGATGCTGAGATTACAGCTGTCATCCCAGCACTTTGGGAGGCTGAGGCTGGCAGATCACCTGAGGTCAGGGGTTCAAGACCAGCCTGGCCAACATGGCGAAACCCCATCTCCACTAAAAATACAAAAATTAACTGCATGTGGTGGCGTGTGCCTATAATCCCAGCTACTTGAGAGGCTGAGGCAAGAGAATCGCTTGAACCCAGGAGGCAGAGGTTGCAGTGAACCAAGATCATGCCACTACACTCCAGCCTGGGCAACAGAGTGAGACTCAAAAAAAAAAAAAAAAAAAATGTAAAGGTGGCCAGTGTAGTGGCTCACACTTGTCATCCCAGAATTTGGGAGGCCGAGGCTGAAGACTGCTTGAGCCCAGGAATTTGGGACCAACCTGGACAACGTAATGAGATCCCATCTCTAGAAAAAAATAAAAAATTAGCCAGGCATAGTGGTACATGCCTGTATCCCAAATTCTCGGGAGGCTGAGGTGGGAGGATCATTTGAGCCCAGGAGGTCGAGGCTGCAGTGAGCAGTGATCGCTGTCTCCTGGGCAACAGAGTGAGACCCTGTCTGCTGCAGTGAGCAGTGATCACTGTCTCCTGGACAACAGAGTGAGACCCTGTCTCAAAAATAATAATAATAGAAGAAGAAGAAGAGAGAGACAGAGAGGTAAGTTGTTTGGGTTGTGCTGAGAATGCAAACCTTCTTGAGCTGATTCAAATCTCACCTCCCTTGACCGGGCATGGTGACTCACCCCTGTAACCCCAGCACTTTGGGAGGCTGAGGCCGGTGGATTACTTGAGGTCAGGAGTTCGAGACCAGCCTAGCCAACATGGTGAAACCCCGTGACTACTAAAATTATAAAAATTAGCCAGGCGTGGTGGCACATGCCTGTAATCCCAGGTACTCAGGAGACTGAGGCAGGAGAATGACTTGAACCCGGGCAGAAGTTGCAGTGAGCCAAGGTTACGCCAGTGCACTCCAGCCTGGATGACAGAGAAGACTCCATCTAAAAAAAAAAAAAAAAAAACCAAAAACTGATCTCCTTAGGTTTTATTCTGATTCAGTGGATTTTTATGGATCTGTCTTATGTCTAGGAATTGTTTTCTTAAAGTACTTTTGAGTGCTAAGTTCTGTCAGGCATCTGTACAAATTAAGAAGTCTCAGATGGCTTGTTTTGGGAGCACGAGTAGTTTTTAGGAGCTTTCATGTTCTTCTTCGACATTTGGGGCCTTTTTCAACAAGTCGGTTTAAACTAGCCAAATGGAAATTGCTATTTTCCCCCTCTTAACAATTCTTCCTTAGTCTGAGTATCATAAAATGAGCAACAATCAAATTAATATTAGGGCACATCTTTTTTTTTGTACATTTAAAATTATTTCACAGTCTTAGAACGGAAAAGGACTTGGAATTTTATCTAGACCAGTTGCCTCCAAATGTAATCCACCTTTCCGGTTGCATTAGAATCACCTGGCAAGCTTCTAAAAAACTTTTCATTTAAAAAGAAAAAAAACTTCTAACTTGAAGTTGTAAGAATAATGCCCTGAACTATAGTACACTCTTCTTGATACTCCAGTGTTAACATTTTGCTACCTTTCCTTTTTTTCTCTCTCTCTTTGTGTGTGTGTGTGTGTGTGTGTGTGTGTGTGTGTGTGTGCATTAATTGTTGTCACTGATGAAATATTTGATATTAAGTCATGGACATTATGACCCTTTAATCCTAAACACTTCCATTTTGGTATTAGTTAGTTGTTTGACCTAAATCTCCTAAGAACAAGGACATTCACTTATAAAGCCACAATACATTTATTACATTTGTAAAATTGCATATTGATACAATACCATTATCTAATATAGAATCTATGTTCAAATTTTACCAGTTGTCTCAAAGATGCCCTTTAGAGCAATTTTTTTTATGATCGAGAATCCAGTCCAGGAGCATACATATTAATAGTATGGAACAGTTCCTTGGCCTTTCTTAGCCTTTCATGACTTGGATGGTTTTTAAGAGCACAGGGCAGTTGTTTTGTATGCTGTCTTTCAGTTTAGCTTTGTTTAATATTTCCTCATGATTAGATTCTGGGTGTACATTTTTGGCAGGAGCATCACAGAAGTGGTATTATGTCCTTTTTAGTGCCTTGCGTCAACAAGGCACATGACATTGGTTTGTCTCATTTGTGATGATTATGATTGATTGCTGAAGTCGGTGCCTGCAAATCTGGGGTTGGACCTACTAGTAACATTTTTGTTGTTGTTGTTGCCATGTAATTCCAAAATAAAACTGATTTTAAAACCACCAATTTAGGCCAACTTTCCGCATAGAGCAGGCATCTTTTTATCATTTGAAAGGTGTCCCTCTACCCCTTATTCTAATTATTTGCTTGTTTTCCCTAATAACAAACAGAACTCATTACTACTTGGCAGCCTGTTTTTGGATTCTGTTGAGTTTTGGTTTGTTAAGTTTGATTGGCATCTATCTTCCTAAACCTTCCATTTTTTTGGATCAGAGTTCTGCTTTCCAGAACAGTACAGAATAAATCTAACTCTTCTTCCACATGATGGACTTGCTTTCATGCTTCTCCTGTGTCCTCTCAATCTCAGACTTAGTTTTTCCTTTCTTCCCATTATGGTATGTTTTTCTAGGGCCTATACTTCTCTTTTTTTGAGACAGAGTCTTGCTCTGTCGCCCAGGCCGAAGTGCAGTGGTGCAATCTCAGCTCGCTGCAAGCCCCACCTCCCGGGGTCATGCCATTCTCTTGCCTCAGCCTCCCGAGTAGCTGGGCCAACTACAGGCGCCTGCCACCACACCTGGCTAATTTTTTGTATTTTTAGTAGAGGCAGGGTTTCACCATGTTTGCCAGGATGGTCTCTATCTCCTGACCTCGTGATCCACCCGCCTCGGTCTCCCAAAGTGCTGGGATTACAGGCATGAGCCACCACACCCAGCCAGAAGTGGGTCTTAAGATGGGTAGGAATGGAGAATTTGTGCAAAAGCATTGGGGAAAATTTGGGCTATTTCCTCTCACTCACTTTTCTCAGTCCAGATTCGTAGTAATAGGATTCTGGGAACCCTGGAGGTATTGTGAACACCTGTAGTGAGATTTGGAAGGTGTGACGGGGAAACATTCCAGATGATCAGGAATCTGTGCTGCTCCTTAGAATCCTTCCTTTTCTTGTCAGTGTATTAACCAGCACTTAATAAGAGTTTCCTGGGCCTTACCCTCTGAGGTGCTACTTTGGCAAGTGTGAGGTTGGACTTCCTACAGGTTATTTTTAAGCTCCCATGTAATTCCAAAATGAAGCCAGTTTGAGAGTCACTGATAGTTCTTGCCCTGATGGTTGTCAGGCTCAAAAAGCCTACAGTAATAAGAGCTTATTGTGATGGCTTGTGTCAGTGATGGATGTGATCACCATAGATATAAGAAACTTGGGTATTATAGTTACCAGACCGTGTCTGGCATGACTGAAACCTAAGTAAGATGCTCCCTGTACTGTGACTATGAGTGTAACTTTCTGCAGAGATGTATTTTTAACATGAGGCAGGAAGTTTGCCAGTAGTGATTATGACCTTGCCTTTAGCAGGGCAGCTTTGTGAGAGCTACTTTCATTCTGGCAAAGAAGAAATAGAGAAGATTTTTTTTTTCTTTGCTGGATGGTTTAGACTTTTACAGTTCTTTAGCCCTAATGGCATACTTTTTATAAAACCAAGGACGATTTATTCTGTTTCTTGGGAGACAACTTGGATCTAAAAGAGACAGTAGTATTTGCTTCAGAGTAAATAGTTTTTCTGGATTGGAGTTTTAATATGAATAAGCTGACTTTCATGGCTCTTTCTATCACATTCATCTTGAGATGTACAACCTGGAGAATCCTTTTAAACTTTTTTGGGTTAATACTCTGCCCCAGAATTACTCCATAGAAAGATCCTATGAGTTTTTGTTAATGGTGTTGGTTCATCAAGAGAAAGTGATAATCAACCAGAGAAATGTTGGGTTAAAAAAGAGAGAAACTGAAGGGACAGCTCTAAGTTTGCTTAGGAAACTCATGCCATAGCTTAATAGGAAATAGGCCTTCCAGATGGGTATCCTAAAAGTTTTGTTTGGCACAGGGAGGACCTCAAAGACTTGCTTTCTGCCCAGCATTTCCCCTTCCTCCAGACTTTTATGTTACATGGAAATTGCCCCTTAGGGCCCAGTCACATTATAGGAGGCTGTGGCTGGCAGGCTGGCTGTATCCTTTGGCCAGCGAAGGCTGTCAGCACTTTCCCGGCAGCTGCTCTCCTTGAGTTGTGTTTGAGCTCAGTGCAGCTTCCTCTGCATCCTCTGTTTATTTGTGTGCATTTATCTTTGCATGTGTCCTGCTACTACTTTTTCTGTCCTTATTTCATGTAAAAATTTTTCTTTGCCATCGTCCTCACCTTTTGGGGGCTTGCTCCCAGCAGCTGTGGATCTTTCTGGTATACTTGGTATAGTTGGAAAAAATGATGCAGTCAAATGCCAGATCAAAAGCAGATGGAATTGCATATTTGGGTAACTCCTAATCCATTACTTTTAGTGTTATGAATAGAATTAAAGCAATTGCAGAAACATTTAATTTCGACCTTTTGACCACTGAAAGGTGCACAATATTGACTTGACTGACAAAGCCCCTCTTAAGCTTTCTTTCCCAAAAGTAGCAGAAGCCTCCTGGATAAATTTAGGAATCTCAAAATCTTGTGGGAGAATTATTTTCATCAGTGCTTCTCAAAAAGGAGAGGTCATGGGACTTACTTTATTTCTGCTCTAATTAGACATTGTCAGTAGTAAAAGAGCATAATTGGAATGACTAATATTTTGCTTCTGATGGTTGATAAAGCACACAATTCTCCCATTTTATCCCAAATTCTGTCTTTAGTGTGAAACAAAATTGCCATTAGAGGACTGTGGGTTGTGAGCTTGAATTGATAGCAATATTACATCTGAATATTTTGCACCTCTCACACAAAACATGCCAGCGTTTGCCTGTTTCTTACATAAGAAACATCTTCCTGTGCTGGCTGCCATTTTAATGAAGTAGATATTGCATGCGTTGCTTGGTGCAGGCTCCTGGAGTAAGCACAGTGCAGCGTCAGGGTCCCCTATTTCTCTGTGACTAAGCCCGGGTGCCCCCTTTCCCTGAAAATGGCTTTTGGCTGATACCTTCGGCAATTTTTAGTCTGCTCTGTTACTTTCGCTGTTGGCTGATTGATTTGCATGCAAGAAGCTATGCAGATGAAAAACTTTTATTAAAAAGCTTATGTGTAAGGCAGTGGATGGTTGACAAATCCAGAATCAGAACCAAAGGGTTGAATACATACAAATTGTAAAACCATTTGAAGTTTAAACTGAAATAATAGCAGTGATGATATTGGTATTCATCTTGCCAGGGCTTCTACCAAATGCCTGCCACATTTTCTTGTTCACTCTCCTTACAACCTGGAGACCCTTCCTTCATGGCACACAGGGGATTGCCAGTGTTTAAGAGATGACTTCTCCCTTCTCACCGTCACTGGGGGAAGGTGTCGCTGGTTAGACCAGTCAGTCTTGTTTGTGGGGGAATATGCCTGGATTCCAACTTTTATTAGCCCCCAAGTATCGCTGCTATTTTTCTCATTTAAATTTCAGTGGTTTTACGTGTGGTTGTCCTGGTCAGGTGCCCGTCTGCCAGTCACCTTTCTGATGTGATCTGCTTGTTAACCCTTTAGAACAATGACAACGAGACGGCCCTGCATTGTGCAGCACAGTATGGCCACACAGAGGTGGTGAAGGTGCTCTTAGAGGAGCTGACGGACCCCACCATGCGCAACAACAAATTTGAGACCCCTTTGGACCTGGCAGCACTGTACGGGCGACTGGAGGTGGTGAAAATGCTTCTTAATGCACACCCCAACCTCTTGAGCTGCAACACTAAGAAGCACACCCCTCTGCACTTGGCAGCAAGGAATGGCCACAAAGCCGTGGTCCAGGTCCTCCTCGATGCTGGCATGGACAGCAACTACCAGGTAGCGGGGCGGGTGGGGGCTCCTCCAATCTCAAGAGACTCAGTCATTTTGCGGAAAGCACAAGGACCATGCTGCTGGGCTGTGCTCTTTACTTAGCACGTTTCACATCATGTTTCAAATGCTTCCTTTTGCTGACTCATTTTAATGTGACACTTCAAAAACAAATGAACTCCTCAAGCAAGTCTATTATTTTTTTGTTTCTTTTCCGGGGGTAATCCGTAGTCATTAAACCCTGAAAAGATGTGCTTATGGACTGGCTCTCAAAACCAGAAAAGTTTCATTATCTTCTTATCCATGTGTTCCCACTGCCACCATTTAGCGCCTCCAAAGTCTCATCAGCTTGACGTTGCCAGCAAGAAATGCCACGTTTCCTTTCTTTGTTGGCCTCTCCCATTCAGATGAATGATTCCTTAGGTTTTGTGTTGACCAAACCACATGTGAAGTGAGAGTGTTTCTCTTGTACTTTTCTTCTCATTACTCCTTCCACCCAGGAAGGTAGAGTTCTGAGGCATTTCACCAGTAGATGGCTCTAAGAGTAACTGTTCAGTTATTCACATGTGGCCTGCTGGTGGCACAGACATGGCCTTGGTGTATGGGCCGCAATCATGGTTTTGGAATCCACACAAGAAAAGCTGGAAAGATAATGACAGAGGGCTTTGTGTGGTTTGTTTTATTTTGTGTCCTTTCTTGTCTGTGTCCCCTTTGTCATGTGAAGCCGCACCAAACCGTTCTGATGACATCCTGCTCTGCGCTCTTGTTTGCTTTCCAGACGGAGATGGGCAGTGCTTTGCATGAGGCTGCTTTGTTTGGCAAGACCGATGTGGTGCAAATCCTGCTGGCCGCAGGTGAGAGGTCGGCAGCGCTCTTGTCTACACAGCATGCCAGGGTTGGGATTGTTTCTCCCTCATCCCCTAGGGGGAGTTTTGCTGGCCGTGTTTGAACTCAATGTACGTGTATCTCCACTGGTTGAGTACAAGTGTGTAAACTATTCTTGAATAGCTGGATTAAATGGCTTTGGATGAAAAATGTTGGCCATACTGCTGACAGCCTTAAATGTCGTAAAATTTGACCTCTTGGAGGCTGGCTTGAAAATGCTCACTCCCCTGGTCCACCTGGTGTGCCTTTCTAGGAATTGACGTCAACATAAAAGATAACCGTGGACTGACTGCCCTAGACACTGTTCGGGAACTGCCTTCTCAAAAGAGCCAGCAGATAGCAGCATTAATTGAAGGTATCCTCCTTTCTCCCTCTCTGGGTGACCAGGGGACACACGAATTGAACCAAGGCATTTGTATTTGGTGCAGCAGTTTTTTTTTAATCTTGCCATGTAGGTCACATGACTGGAAAAAGAAGTGCAAAAGAAGTAGATAAGACCCCCCCACCCCAGCCACCTCCCATCTCCAGTATGGACTCCATATCACAGAAGTCTCAGGGTAAGGCAACTCTCCCCTATCAGTAAAGGGGTGCTCAGCTTGGAAAGAGTTGAACATTCATGGGCAGAATGGAAAAATCTTAATTTAAATAACAATTTTGGGAGGTTGTGAGTACTTAGTAAGTTTATATTCAGTTCATTTTTTGCCAACTACTATATGAAGTTTTATTGGACATAGTTTATGCTTTTGACTGTGGGCCTTTTCTTTCCTACTTTATTTTAGCCTCTACTTTTCCAGTTGGCTCTATGAGATCTATTCAGGGATGTGTAGTAGGGAGGATCATCTCAAGATGAACTCAAATATCAGTGAAACCTTCTTTTTCTAACACATAATCACAATGTAGTGCCTTGTGCATAGTTGACTAGTAATAATTTCTTTCTTTTTTTTTTTTTCTGAGACAGAGTCTCACTCTGTCGCCCAGGCTGGAGTGCAGTGGCGCGATCTCAGCTCACTGCAATCTCTGCCTCCTGGGTTCAAGTGATTCTCCTGCCTCAGCCTCCTGAGTAGCTGGGATTATAGGCACCTACCACTATGCCCAGCTAATTTTTTTGCATTTTGAGTAGAGACAGGGTTTCACCGTGTTGGCCAGGCTAGTCTTGAACTCCTGACCTCGTGATTTATCTGCCTCAACTTCCCAAAGTGCTGGGATTACAGGCATGAGCCACTGTGCCTGGCCAGTATTTAATGAGTATCTGGTTGGTAGATTGGTACATGGCAGATTTTGATAATATAACATATGAGCAACAAATGTGGTCTGGATGGGAGCTTAGGGAGTCCAGCCTAACTATCAGGAGTCAGGATCCACCTTTTCAGATGCATTTAGCAAACTTTTGGGTCCTTAATATGATGAATACAAAGATAGAATAAAGACTGACACCTTTCCCCAAATATAGATCACAATAAAGAAGGCTAGAAAAACAGAACAAAGCTAAAAGTGAAAAAAGGGAAAGGGATTTCCCAGAGGGGTGTAGGGAGATAAGCGCTAAAGGGTGCCCAGCTCTCTGTACTGTGGAGTCCTTGTCTTCCTCCCACATGCACTCTTTTTCTTGACTTCATAATCTGCTAGTAAGGGGATTAGTAGTTCACTAACCTCTTCAAGGATTTTACATTTATAGTTTTGATTATTTACAGGCAACCCAGAGTTGCCTGGGCTCTAACAGTTGGTAACTTTGCAGAGTCACACGTTTGGACTGCAGGTGCTCCAAGGCTGATAGTTATCTAACAGGCCAGGCTAACAGCTCAGAAAGCCTTTGCCATCCTCTATTTTGTTTGAGCATGTGGAGGCTTTTATTAAAGAATGTAAAGGGTAACTTAAGTTTTTCAGTTACACCTTGCTATATTTTATGGGTTAATGTCATTATGGTATTGAGGTATTTTGGGACTTTATAAAGGTCTTGGGAGTATCCCTTACAGATGTCAATGGTTTTTCATACTGAATTAGGGAAAAATCTGTTTAGATCTCAGGGCATAAAGAACAGCTGAAACTATACGTATTCTTGTCCATGGAACAAAGTAATCATTTTCTTGCTCTGAGTTAGTGTTTGTGAGCGCGGGTAACTAAAGAGGCTTTGGGTTGCTGCACTGGTTGGAACCTGAGATTCAGATCCCCTTTAGTGACTCTCTTGCCCTCCATCCTCCTCTCAGGTGACGTGGAGAAAGCAGTGACTGAACTGATTATCGATTTTGACGCAAATGCTGAAGAAGAGGGTCCCTACGAAGCTCTATATAATGCTGTCTCCTGCCATTCGTTGGACAGCATGGCCAGCGGGCGATCGTCTGACCGAGACTCCACAAACAAGGAGGCTGAGGCAGCAGGAGTGAAACCTGCTGGAGTGAGGCCTGTATGTGACCCAGGGCCTGCACCTCCTGGGGGCTGTGTTGGCAGGCTGGCCCGTGAGGTGATGGGGCACAGGGAAAGGAAGTATGATCCCTGGTGCCAGCTCATGTTTCTGAGGCCTGGAGCCCACTTGTTCTCCTCTTCTTCTTGGGGCTCTGCTGGGTCTCTCTTGCTGAGTGTACTAAAACTATACAGATCACACTGAGGTAGAGTTTTATTTTTTCCAATTTAATTTTCAGCATAACCAGCTTGCATCTTTACGTGACTTCATTGGCCTTAGAGCAAATTAAAGCATTTTATTTCTATTTAGCCTTAGTGTTGCTTCTGTCTTTGGAATATTTGCTGTATATTGTCTGTTTTCTCTCTGAAAAGCAGAAACATATAGTGAAGGATAGGAAGTGAAATGAGTTCCTATCTGTCCTGAGCATATGCTCACCATCCACTTACCCTGAAAGGATTCTCCATTTGGATTTGGACAGGTTCTAGATTCAGCAGTGTTGTAGCAGGGCTTAACGTTATATTTATTAGTATGTGACATTTCTATTTTATCTAATTATAATGCCTCCAGCCATTGAGATAATAGGATGAGAACAGCTCTGAATTTTCCCTTCTCAAGGTCCACTTTCCCATCTTTCTGTTTCTTTCTCTAGTACAGATGCTCCTTGACTTACGATGGGATTATATCCTGATAAAACCATCGTAAGTTGAAAATCTCATAAGTCAAAAACACAGGTAATACACCTACCAAACACCATAGCTTAGCCTAGCCTAGGTTAAATATGCTCAGAATACTTACATGAGCCTACAATTGGGCAAAATCATTTAACACAAAGGCTGTTTTATAATAAAGTGTTGGATAGCTTATGTCATTTATTGAATACTGCACTGAAAGCGAAAAACAGAATGGTTGTGTGAGTACTTGGAAGGACAGTTTCTACTGAATGCGTATTGCTTTCCCTCGATGATAGGGTTGGAACATTGTACCATCGCGGGTCAGACAGTCTGTACCTGCTTTTACTTCTAGTCTTGTACATCGTTCCTGAGATAGCTTACCCCTGGCTTCTCCCCTAAGGTTATGTTGGGAGTGTAGGCCTGGATACACTGGTCCCACTGACCTTCCTGCACTCCAGGCACAACAATTTCAGGTTTTGAGCACTGCCCATTAGCTAAACTGACCATTGCTCTAATGAGATCCTAGTGCTAAGCCTATCTAGAGACATATTTTCAGGCCTATGTTATTTCTTCCTGTTGGAGGGGCTGGCCTTTCCCCTTTGGTCTGAATCTGGCTTGTGACCATTTTAATGATCCTTTGGCTGCAGGTAACTCTTGTTTCTTGCAGGTGTGCCTTGGGAATGGCCTTATGATTCTTAGAGTGCTCTTTTTCGTTAGACTCCTTGCTGTGCCCTGAAACACAATTTTAGTATGGATCTTGGAAAGGCCCGCAGTCTAGTGGTAGTCCACCAGAGTGAGTGTTATCAAGGACTGTGACAAAACTCCTTGTGAGGGGTGAAAGCAAGTGCATGTGCCAAGCACCACCAGTATAGCGCTTCTATAGACAGCTAGTTTTTTCACTTACTTTGCTTTTAGGCACAACTGAAGAAAGAAAATCCAGGTTTGGAGGGAGGTGGTGTTTTAATTGGTACTTATAGGTGATGCCCATTAGGGGGCGCTGGAGTCTTTGCAAGAAGCCGCTCAGGGTTACTGAAGAAAGCTGAGAATGAGTTCCTGTGATTGATTTCCACAGGTCTCTTTGTTCCCTCCTGCTCTCCCCACTGTGGTCCTAAGCAGAAATGGGTGGGTGCTTTGCCATTTTTACTTGTGTATGTTGTGGCTGTGCTGTCTTCCGGGCCGTTGGTAATTAACTATGGTAAAGGGCCTGTTTACCTCTTGGTAAACACAATGAATGGAATGCGTAAATCACCACTGTACTTCTAGGCCCTGCTCCAAAGTTTTCACCTTAGAAAAAAAGAGACACAGGTATTTCTGTTTCCTTCCCGTGTCCCTGGTGATTGTTTCTTCCACAAAAGGCTTCCATGTTGTTCTTTCTAGGCCTTTTTAGCATTAGGAAGGCTTCTAGGATGAGTTCTTTTTGTTGTTGTGTTTCCTTTTTGTTTTTTCCCCTCAGTTACTTGGTGTCCCAAGGTTAGTTAACTGGTGATGGATACAGGCCTGCTCCTTTTGCTGTTCCCTTCCTTATAAGGTGACAGTGGGACCAGGTTCCTGCACTTCTGGAGCAAAGAAGGGTGGGGAAAGTGGGACTTAGTGGGACATCTGATATAAATAGCTTTGTTTGGCTTGAACATACAGACTTGTTTTGAAGTCGTTGCCATTGGGCATCCATCTGGTCCCAGGGTCTATGTGAATGACCGACTTATCAAGATAGAATACTGAGCAGTGAAGCCTATTTTAAGAGAGAGATTATGGATGCCAAAATGCTAATGTGGGTAGCTCCTAAAACATGAGAAACATCTTTCCATGCAGATTTTGCTTGGGCTCTCGCACAACTCAGCATTCTCTGCTTTGACTTTCTGAAATACCCCTGTTTTAACAACACAGTAAACAAACCTACAAGCCAGGGAATGAGCCTGCAGGACAGCTCTGGTTTTGGGTCCCCCACTCCCTTTAGTAGGAACACTGATTCTCAAGCATGACCAGGGCTTTGGAATATAAACAGTGCTAAAGGCCCTGCAGGTACAATGGTAAATATCTCTTCAGCTTTCAGTTTTCCTTCATCAGGATCGTCCTGTGTATTCCTGAAATTGTTTACCCATGATCTAACTTATCCTGTGTCACCTCTTCAGTGACTTTCTTATTCTAGAGCAGGGGTTGGCAAACTACAGTCCACAAGTGTCTGTTTTTGTAAATAAAGTTTTATTGGAGCACAGCCACACTCGTTCATTTACATATCATCTGTGGCTACTTTTGCATTATAATGGCAGAGTTGACTGCAAAGCCTAAAATATTCACTATATGGCCCTTAAAGAAAAAGCTTCTTTTCCTTTTGAAAATGGGTTTAGATGGGCTGGGCACAGTGGCTCACACCTGTAATCCCAGCACTTTGGGAGGCCAAGGCGAGTGGGCAGATCACGAGGTCAGGAAATCAAGACCATGCTGGGTAACACAGTGAAACCCTGTCTCTACTAAAAATACAAAAAATTAGCTGGGCGTGGTGGCCAGCGCCTGTAGTCCCAGCTACTCAGGAGGCTAAGGCAGGAGAATGGCGTGAACCCAGGAGGGGGAGCTTGCAGTGAGCCGAGATAGCGCCACTGCACTCCTGCCTGGGCGACAGAGTGAGACTCCGTCTCGAAAGAAAACAATTTTTTTAAATGGGTTTAGATGAAATAGAGTTTCATATAATACTTATTTATTATTGAAGGAGGCAACCAAGGATAAAAGAACAGTTTGAGCTTTTTGTTAATAAATGGGAATAGACCAGTATCAGAGCATTAACGTTTCAACAGGAATTAACGTTTTTGTCCTTGATTACTTTCCTCATTACTTCCTCAATAACTTTGATTCTTTAGAACAAATTTCACAGGTTGATTTCTTTTGATCCAGTGTTTCCTCTTTCTAGAGTAGACTGAAAAGTGAGCCACTGATTTTCCTAAGGTAAAGTTTTATGTATCAGTATTATGAAGGACATTTTCTAACGAGGCAGTTATGTGTTTTCAGTACTGGCATTTCTCACTGTGGTCTAGGATATGAAAGAGGTGTTTATGATCTCTGCCACAGACTTCGAAAACTGTAAAGCATGCTAATTGAATTGTGTATGTGTGCACAGAGTTCTCCATCTGTTCAGAGACTAAATCTTGACTTTAGTCTCTCAAGGGAGTTCCGTACATTATTCTTTTTCATTTCCAAGGGCTAAGATGAGGGCAAACCAAAAAATTAGATACTTGATAAAAGAGATAGCAAAATATTTATTTTTTTCTCTTCTTCAGAGGGAACGACCACCGCCTCCAGCAAAGCCACCACCGGATGAAGAGGAAGAAGACCGCATAGATAAGAAGTATTTTCCCTTGACAGCTTCTGAGGTAGAGGGTTGTGGGTTTATTCCCATTGCTGAAATTTGAGTTTGTTGAAAAGGGCATCGATGTGTACTTTAAAAGACTTTGCTTTCTCATGTCATCAACTCTTTGGATTATAAATTTGTATTATGTGTACTAGTAATCTGGAATAAGACCTTTCAAACTCACAAAGAATTTTAATATAGCGCTCGCATACCATACCATATGGAAAGTAAAATGTACATTTTCTCCTGGCTCCAATAAGCTGAACAGTCTCACTTTTTGCTTTTAAGCCTCTTGTCTTTTGATACAAGATGTAGAGCTTCCCTTTAATCACTGTTCCCTAGACTGTGCCTCATTAGCAAGCTTTAGTGCTTCTGCCCCAAACGTCTTATTCCTGTTTTTGTATTTTTTCCTGTTCATTTCACATGAAGACTCGACACCAGGACAAACATGAATTGAGCCATGAAGACTCAATTAGAAAAGACAAAGGAATTATGTGGGATGGCCAGGGCTGGAAGATCAAAGAAGTTTATTTGAAAAGAATAGTCTACCCTTTTGAAAAGGAAATGTTATCATGAGGCAAATAACTCAATCACTTAGAAGTGTGAAAAAATTGTGTTGTCCTTAATCTTTCTTCTTAAAAACGCTCTGCTAACACTTCCTGCCATTAGGAGAATATATCTATGGAATATTTATTGAAAATATTATATAATTTTAATAGTCATTTTGTAGCTCATTCAATGCCCTATTCTCTAATTTAAAAATCAGCTAATATAAAATAGTTAATTACTCTCATCACTTTATCCCTAGATATATATATATCTCACACACACACATATACACACACACACACACACACACACACACATATATATATATATATATTTTTTAGATGGAGTCTCACTCTGTCACCCAGGCTGGAGTGCAGTGGTGTGATCTGAGCTGGCTGCAAGCTCTGCCTCCCGGGTTCACTCTGTTCTCCTGCCTCAGCCTCCCGAGTCGCTGGGACTACAGGCACCCGCCACCACGCCCGGCTAATTTTTTGTATTTTTAGTAGAGACGGGATTTTACCGTGTTAGCCAGGATGGTCTCGATCTCCTGAGCTTGTGATCCGCCTGCCTTGGCCTCCCAAATTGCTGGGATTACAGGCATGAGCCACTGTGCCCGGCTGAGATACATTTTCTAAAACTTGCTTCTGAATAGCCTGGAATTCTGGATCAGTTGGACCAGCATAGTCAGTATTTGGAAGATGGTGAAACACTGATTTTGCTAATTTACTGGTGATTATAGGTACCTGAATATAGAGGTGATATGACCTGCATATGATCCAGGCAGATTTTGTTCATATGTTGTAGTTTGAATGTAGTGTGAATGGTCTTCTTCAAAGTGTACAATTATGTATATTTTTTGGACTCTGTTGTCTTTCACCATTTTTCCTTATACTGTTAAAGCTTAAATACCCTAGACCCTATCATATCTCAGGAGACACTGACTTCATCAAACTTAGGCTTTTGTCTTTGGCAAGCAATCTGCCCCAATATTTGTATTCCTATTCCTAAGCCTGGTCATTGTCAGATGACTCATAGAAGCCTTTAGGGGAAGCCAGAGTATACCTAGCCGTAGGAGTGCTTATCAGGTTAATGACCCGATCATGAAACTGGCTTATAAACATTAGACACATATACTCACGCACATACACATGCTGTATAGATGTTTTTGCCCATAGAAGGGGCTGCCAGCTGCATCAGGACTGGCTGTAGTCTTCTCTGTGCTCAGATGTGCTAAGTATTCATGGAAGCTGCAGCTGCTGGAGTAGCTCTTCCCAGAAGGCTCCCACACCCCAACTGGACATTCCATTGGTCACAGTTAGGTGGTGACTGCTCATAGCTTTGCTCTGCAGCAGAAATGTTGCTTTCCACATAACAAAAAAAAGTATATATTATATATGTATATGTGTGTGTGTGTGTGTGTGTGTGTGTGTGTGTGTGTGTGTATTTGGCTTTGATTTATTGCCAGTCCTGGAGGAAAGGAAAAGAAAAGATTAAGGAGTAATTTAGTAAAGAGCAGAATCCTTTCTGTTGAAAATCAGTTATTGCCATATTGACGATGACATAGGGCTTCTGGAGTGGGAGCTAGGAAGGCTCAAAGAAAAGCAGTTTATTGCTTTATTGTGAGGATTTTTAATCCCATAGCTGGTAGAAGCCAGCACCAAGAAGAAAAGATCACTCTGCTTGTAGTCTGGGTATGAGCAATTGGATGAAGAAAAAAATGAAAGTTGAGGGAAAATGAGGGCAAACTGGTCCAGAATCAGGAGAGTTCACTTTTATGGCCATAGCTCTGTTATGAGCTTTCTGTATAACCTTGGACAAGTCCCTGGACCTCTCTGGGAACCAGGTTTGTCATCTGCAAATGAAAGAGCAGAACCAGGTGCTCTCTGGCTGTTACTGTGATGGTTAGGATCCCTTCCAGCTCTGGCATTTGATGGTTCTCTGCCTCTATTTGTCCTGCACAAGAACTAGGCACAGAGAGAAAGCAGGTCCGGTGGGCCTGATTTTCCACATGGAAGTCATCAGCCCTCTCCTGCATGAGAAGAAAGGATATTATAGGCTGGGCATCCAGGCTGTCAATTACCTCCCTCTGAAGGGAAGCATGCCTGAGGCTATATGAGAGCTCTTCCCGTGTGTGGAACACTCAATCAGATTTCCAGGGCTCTGTGTAAGTGATAGCTATAGGTGCGTAAACCTGCAAAACACAAATCCTGTCTGTACTGCCTGTGGTATTAAGTTGACACAGTGTGAACTGCTTAATGGCCCCTCTTTGTTCCTTTAATTGTGTTCCTATGAAGACGCTAAGGAATAAGTAATACGAGTAAATGGCTCATTGCAATGAAATAGCTTTTAGCTTCCAGATAGCTTGCTATAAGTGGAGGTTCCTGCAGTGCTTAGCAGAATTTTGGAAGGAGACAGTCCTTTTGCCTTTAGAGTGGCAGCCTTGTTAACAAACGGGAGCTGCAGTTTCTCATTTAGTCTGAGGCTACTAGAATCCTTGTTGTCTCATTAGGCCCATAACACAGTGAGCTATGCCTTGAGAAACAAAAACCTGATGAACCACCAACCTGATGCCTTTCCAGTGGGCTGAGGGACATGTCAGTATGGAAGGAAGTTTCTGTGTTTGCCAAGGAATCACATTTGTAGGGCAGCATTATTTGTTAGATGGAATTGGGAATTCCCATCCCCTTGTTTGTAATACATTACTTGTCCGAGCCAAACTGATCAAGAAGAGATCTCGAACCTTGGTTTGCTGTTCTAATAAGTAGGATTTGTCTTAACACTAGTTTATTCTTATTTTTCTTCTTATTTTGCCTGTGAAACAGATTGGATTCTTAGGACAGCTGGGCCAGAATTATCCTCTAAAGCAAGGATATCCATTCTTTCTCCCAGAGTGGCTGTTGTAGCACTAATTGTGGTGTCTACAGCTTGATTCAAGGGAAAGCATGGCTACTGTGGTATCAAAACTAGCTGTGGCCATCAGGCCCTCAGCTGGTCAAAGCCTTACAGTTGCCAGGTGTAGGAGCCAGCTCTGGTTCCGTTATTTCATCAGAGATACTTGACTGCCTGGATTAGGGATTTCTCAGTAGACAGCTGCTTTTTCCCCCTCACTGAAATTCAAACTTTCTGGCCACTTGACTCTTCAGAGCAGAGATTGGTGGAAGCAATTTAAAATTGTATTATCATAAAGGTTATAGGAATCCAGTTTTGGGGATATCCTTCCCTATAACCCTCAGGACCTCTGAAGAAGGGCTCACAAAAATAGAGATGAACTTACAGACAGGTTTGTTTCTAGTAAACATTAAGTGTTGAGGGTCATTTGGAAGTCATTTTGGTTTCCTCTTGAGGAGGTGGGAAGGATTCCAGTCTTTGGATAGTATACGTGCATATTAGAAAAGAAACATGGAGGAAGAGGTCTTCCTTCACAATGGAGCATGGCTAAGAGCTGCTTGGCAAGTATTAGCCTCAGAAAAGAGATCATGCAGAACACCGTAGGCATGGGAGATGCAAGAAAGGAAGGATCTTGGATTTTATTTGCACTTTTTGAAGACTAAAATCAAAGAAAGGGGAGTTTTTTGTGTTTTTGGTTTTTTGTTTTCATTTTTCCTTAGAGACAGTATCTTGTTCTATCACCCAGGCTGCAGTTCTGTGGCACAATCCTGGTTCACTGCAGCCTCAAACTTCCAGGCTCAGGTGATCCTCAGAAAGGGGTATATTCTAGTCAAAGGCCATTCAGATTAGAGATACAGGTATATATCCAGAAATGCAGTTGTGATTCTATGTGACACTTGAATTATTCACCTTCTCTTTTCCACATTTCTTCTTCTTAGATGAAAAAAGAGCCAATAATCGAATTTGTTCCACACTCCTGTCTTGATATTAGCCACATGCACAAAATATACTGGATGTTTCTCTCCTTAGGTTCTGTCCATGAGACCTAGAATTCATGGGGGCGCAGCCCAGGAAGAAGACGAACACCCTTATGAACTGTTGTTAACAGCAGAGACAAAGAAAGTGGTGTCGGTGGATGGAAAAACAAAAGGTACGTTCCCCACAACTCCTGGCAGAACCAACTCCAAAGGAATTTTTAAAGTTTGTGATCCTGAGTGGAAGGGGAAGATGTTGTAACTATGATATTCTTTGGGTTGTGGCGGTTGGGTTTCACGACGGTCTGGGATGGTGGGTACATTATGGCTTTTCATTTCCAATACGTGACCTATATGCTCTAGGTTGGAGTTGGCTGCCACATTCAGCATGCGAAGCAAGGAGAAGGTTAAGTCAGACTAGGTGCAAACTGTGGGAGGAGAGACCACCAGCCCCATGGCAGAGATTGATTTGGGGTCTTAAATCATAAACCCTCAAGTTAATGCTGTGGAAAAACAAGCTCAACAAGTCAGTCCCTTTGGGTTCAGGCTGACGGCACAGAGTCTGCTTTTGAGTCCTGACCTCAGAGTGAGACACTCCTGGGGAGGGGCCCGTGATTGGCTGCCACCCTGTAACTAGAGTGCTCTGTCGCCTTGGCCTACTTTCATTGCCTCTGCAAAATTCAGTTTCCTCTGTAAGGGAGTGAGCGCTGCAGTACTGAGATCCAGCCCGTCGATATAAGTGCAGTCACGATAGAGGTGAGTGTGCACTGCTGGGGAATTTGTGTCAACTCCTGTTCTAAGGAAGAATAAGGGGCAATGCAGTTCCCACTGCAGTTTGAAGGAACTCTAGTGACCTTTCCCAGCTCTCTACAGCTTGCAGGTATTAGGGCCTTCATGGGGTATGCGTACCTTCTTTCAACCCTAAGACATTCTATGGTTCAGGTGAGAACAGAGGATGAGATGGTTTCCTTTGAAATGCCCTTTGCTTAGATCTGTCAGTGCTTAGAGGGTGGCAAAGAGAACGTGTGCATATGCGTATGACATTGTAGACTTTATTTTTAATGGCCCTATTTAAAAGGTTTTCTCTTGCATGCAGACATTGTGGTCATTTTCATAGTGATTTTTTTTTGTATTTTATGGTTTCCATTTGGAGCTTTTAAAAAAAGTTGTAATTTAGATACAGTAAAATTTATCCTTTTTTGTGTATAGTTCTGTGAATTTTGACAGATGGAGTTGTATAACTGCCATCACAATAAAAATATAGAACAGTTTCATCCCCCAAATTTTCCCATGTTCTTTTGTAGTCAACCCCACTCCTTTCCCTTATTTCTGACAACCGCTGCTCTGATGTCTGTCCCAATAGTTTTGCCTTTTCCAGAATGTCATATAAATGGAATCATATAATCTGTAGCCTTTTGAGCCTGGCCCCTTTCACTTAGCTAATACATTTGAAATTCATCCGTGTCATCGCATATATCAATAATTTGTTCCTTTTCGTTGCTATTATCCCATTGTATGGATATACCTCAGTTTATCCCTTCCCTAGCTGAGGGATATTTGGGTCATTCACAGTTTTTGACAATTATAAATAAAATCATTATAAACATTCACTTACAGGTTTTTGTGTGAACAGAAGTTTTCATTTCACTTAGATATATACCTATGAATGGGATTGCTGGGTATCCCAGCAATAGATGTTTAACTTCACGTGAAATATATAACATGTTTAACTCTATAAGAAACTGCCAAACTATTTTCCAGAGTGATTATACCATTTTGCATTCCTATCAGAAGTGTATGAGAGTGATGTACATCTACTTGCTATATATATCATCCCTAGCACTTAATATTGTCAAGTTTTTAAAATTTTAGCCATTCTAATAGATATGGTTTAATTTGCATTTTCCTAATATCTAATGATGTTGAGCATCAATTAATGTGATTAGTCACATCCTTAATATCTAATTAAATGTCTATCAAATTTTTGTTCATTTAAAAACGTTAGATTGTTTTCTTATTATTGAGTTGTGAATTATTTGTATATTTTACATACAAATTCTTCATTAGATACATGATTTTCTCCCCATCTGTGACTTGTCTTTTTGTTCCCTTAACAGTGTGTTTTGAAGAGAAGTGACTCTAAATTTTGATAAAGTTCAATTTATCCTTTTTTAAAATATGGATAAGGTCACCAATCTTTTTTTTTTTTTTTTTTTTTTTTGAGATGGAGTCTCTCTCTGTCACCAGGCTGGAGTGTAGTGACCCAATCACAGCTCACTGCAACCTCCACTTCCTGGGTTCAAGCAGTTCTCCTGCCTCAGCCTCCCAAGTAGCTGAGACTGCAGGCACGCGCCACCACGCCCAGCTAATTTTTGTATTTTTAGTAGAGATGAGAGTTCACCATGTTGGCCAGGATGGTCTCGATCTCTTGACTTCATGATCCGCCCACCTCAGCCTCCCAAAGTGCTGGGATTACAGGCGTGAGCCACCGTGCTCAGCCACCAATCTTTTGTATGTTTTTTTGCTAGAAATTTTACAGCTTTAGGTTTTACATTTAAGTCTATGATCAATTATGAGTTAATTTTTATATATGGTGTGAGGTATGGATCAAGTTTCATTGTTTTACAAATGGCTATCCAATTGTTTCTGCATGATTTGTTGAAAAAGACCTTCCTTTCTCTATTGAATTGTCTTTGCAACTTTGTTACTTGTTTCAGACATTCTAGTTCCATTGTCTTTCCCATTTAGAATCAGCTTATTGATTTCTTCCCCACCCCGCCACCTAGTTCTTGGTCGATGTGCACAGCTTGTTGATTTCTACAAAAAGTCCAGCTGGGATTTTGATTGGGTTTATATTGAATCTATATTGATAGTGAAAAATTGATAACTATATTGAGCCTTCTAATCATATTGGTAGATTTTTTTTTTTTTTTTTTTTGGAGACAGAGTCTTGCTCTGTCACCCAGGCTGGAGTGCAGTGCCATGACCTTGGCTCACTGCAGTCTCCACCTCCCAGGTTCAAGTGATTCTCCCACCTCACCCTCTCGTGTAGAGGGGATTACAGGCGTCCACCACCATGTCTGGCTAAATTTTGATTTTTAGCAGAGATGGCATTTCGCCACGTTGGCCAGGCTGATCTCGAACTCCAGACCTCAGGTGATCTGCCCGCCTCAGCCTCCAAAAGTGCTGGAATTGCAGGTGTGAGCCACCAACCCTGGCCATATTGGTAGATTTTTAATTAAAGCATTTAGAAAAGGTGAAGAGGGCACCAATGCCCTCTCTAGTCATTTGATAATAAAATTGATAATAAATTACACTTAATAAACTAACCCTTAAAAAACAAGCAATTAATTAATGCTCTGTTTGAAAATGGTTCTTAGTGAAGGAATAATTTTTAGCATCATGGAGGAGGGAGATTCCAATTCTTTCTTTCTTTCAAAGGTTTCATCTGGAACCACTACAAGATAATTGACTCAACCTTTGGAAGAAAGAAGAGTGGAAGATTAGACTAACTTCATAAGCGGGGCTGGTGTCCTTAGCTACCAAGTGTGCTTGAAAGGGATTTTGTATCCCCATATAAAGAGGTCATTAGGTTAAGGAAGGAACTAACAATTAGGAGTTTTGGCTACACATCTGGTCCTCCTATGCTTTGGTTTCTTCCAACTCTTCTATATTGGGATAAGTGTTGTGAGTAGGTGGTATAGAAGCAGATTTCATTGAACCACAGGCTGTGGGATGCGCCTGCCTCAAGGCTTGCTGCTTAGATCACTCAAAGAGCTTTCAGACAAAATAGCTGAGACAGTGAATATGAAAATGGGCTCTGCTAGTTTCTCAGAAGCCTTGCCTATCCTGGCAGCCTGGCAGGAAAAGCTAGCCTAGAAGGAATGCCTGCTAAGGTTGGTATAAGTGAGGCACATCAGCAGACCATGTTGTAGGTATTACTGAATCTTTTCTGCATTTCCTTTAATGTCTTGTCTTATGCAGCTTTTATGAATTAATTGATCAGTTTTCAAAAGGCCATGTTAGTGAGACTACCAGAGCTTTTAACCCTGCCTTAGTATAATTCAAAAAACTACAATGTGTGAGGGGTGGGGTGGGAAATTTTTAAAATTACATTTTTAGGCTGGGTGCAGTGGCTAACTCTTGTAATCCCAGCACTTTGGGAGGCTGAGGCAGGTGGACTTGAGCCCAGAAGTTGGAGACCAGCCAGGACAACATAGCAAGACCCCCATCTCTAAAATAAATTTTTTTAATTTTTAAAATTTACATTTTTATATTATCTTATTAGTATGTGCTTACTGAGGAAGAAAAAAAAACATTCCAGCAATACAGAAATGAATATAAATAAAATGCTAAGGTTCTTCTCACCTCCCTGTTACTCACAGTTGCTAGAGGTGACCATCATTTGAAAATGTGGTAGGCTGGGCATGGTGGCTCACACCTGTAATCCCAGTACTTTGGGAGGCCAAGGCAGGAGGCTTGCTTGAAGCCAGGGTTTCAAGACCAGCCTGGCAACATAGTGAGACCCCATATCTGCAAAAAAAAAAAAACAAAAAACTTAAGTAACTGGCTTTTAATAGCAAAATAATACCATCCTAACCTAACCACAGAGTTCAAAAAGAAAGTGTGGTATATATGATTCAGACCATTTGTTATCTTTATACAAAAGTGACTATGTGAAATTCTTTGTTTGTATTTAAGCTAAAATGGGATTCTATTTTACAAACTTTTTGTGAACTTGCGTTTTGTATTTGCCTTGTCTATAGAGCACAGATACAATTTTATCTTAGTTCTCAAAAATCTAGCTAAATATCCCATAACTCATTTTTTCCTTCTCCAGTTCATGGGTGTTGAAGTTGTCGCCAGGATTTCTGTTATAAATTATGCTTCTGTGGACATTCTGTGCGTGTGTTCTTAAATACATGTAAAAGTATGTCTCTAAAAAAGACTGATAGAAAGTAGAATTAGCAGGTCAGAGTGTATGTGCATGTCTAGATCTAATGGGTGGAGCTAAATTGCCCTCCCATAATGGTGAAGAGAAATACGCTCTTCATACCTTCACCAATGTGGTGTATTATCAGTCTTTAATGTTTTCCACCATGATAAGCAAAAAAGGTGCTATTTGTCGTTGGAACTGAGCAACTTACCTTATTGATTAGCGTTTTGTGTTTAATCTATGAGTTGCCTATTTTTTTCTATTTTTCTACATAGAAATTAGTGGTAGTAAAAACACTTTGTTTAAATACCTGTAATATTTGGCCAAAGTAGTGCTCAGAGGAAAGTTTATATTCTTAAATTCATTTGTTAAACAACAAGAAAGATTAAAATGTAACCAAAAGAAAGTAGCAGAGAGTAATAAGAGATCGTTAGGGAATTATTGAGATAAAAGCAGATAGTATATTTCTCATACTTTATGTTATGTGTGCTACACCTTAGTGAAAGAAAGAAAAGTAGAAGAAACCAAAAAGAGAGACTTGATCATTAAAATGAATTTGTATTTTTTTAAAGATTTCTGACAATTTTAATCAAGAAAGAGAAAAAAAACCACTACACGTGAGGATGCTATAAAGAATATTCTTGACCGGGCATAGTGGCTCATGCCTGTATTCCCAGCACTTTGGGAGCCCAGGGTGGGTGGATCACTTGAGGTCAGGAGTTTGAGACCAGCCTGGCCAACATGGTGAAGCCCCGCTTCTACTAAAAATACAAGAATTTGGCCGGGCGTGGTGGCTTATGCCTGTAATCCCAGCACTTTGGGAGGCCGAGGCTGGTGGATCACAAGGACAAGAGATGGAGACCATCCTGGCTAACACAGTGAAACCCTGTCTCTACTAAACATACAGAAATTTAGCCGGGTGTGGTGGTACGCACCTGTAGTCGCAGCTACTCAGGAGGCTGAGGCAGGAGAATCGCTTGAACCTGGGAGGCAGAGGTTGCAGTGAGCCGAGATCACGCCACTGCACTCCAGCCTTGGTGACAGTGAGACTCCATCTCAAAAAAATATATATACAAGAATTAGCCAGGCGTGATATCACACACCTGTAATCCCA
Organism: Piliocolobus tephrosceles; assembly: GCF_002776525.5. Classification (NCBI taxonomy): domain Eukaryota; kingdom Metazoa; phylum Chordata; class Mammalia; order Primates; family Cercopithecidae; genus Piliocolobus; species Piliocolobus tephrosceles. Next base: position 133,802,690 of record NC_045438.1, on the reverse strand, counting down.
GCTACTCAGGAGGCTGAGGCTGATAATTGCTTGAACCCAGGAGGCGCCTCTTTTTTGAGACTCTGTCTCAAAAAAAAAAAAAAGAAAAAGAACATTCTTAATTGTACATTTTTAAATAACTAAAAGAGTATAATTGGATTGTTTGTAACACAAAGGATAAATGCTTGAGAGGATGAATGCCTCACTCTCCATGGTGTAATTATCCCTTATTGTATGCCTGTATCAAAACATCTTGACAGGGTGCGGGTGGTTCATGCCTGTAATCCCAGCACTTCGGGAGGCTGAGGCGGGCAGATCATGAGGTCAGGCGATCGAAACCATCCTGGCTAACACGGTGAAACCCCGTCTCTACTAAAAATACAAAAAATTAGCCGGGCGTGGTGGCAGCACCTGTGGTCCCAGCTACTCAGGAGGCTGAGGCAGGAGAACGGCGTGAACCCAGGAGGTGGAGCTTGCAGTGAGCCGAGAGCTCCAGCGAAAGAGCGAGACTCTGTCTCAAAAAACAAAAACAAAAAAAACTCATGTACCCTAGTATATACCCACAAAAATTAAAAATTTAAAAAGTTTTTAAAATTAAAACTTCAAAAAATAATATAGCCAGGCACAGTGGCTCACGCCTGTAATCCCAGCTCTTAGGGACGCAGAGACGGGAGGACAGCTTGAGCCCAGGAGTTTGAGACCTGCCTGGGCAATATAGTGAGAACCTGTTCTCCACAAAAAAGAATAGAAAAAAAGACAAAAAAGAATATATAACATCAAATTAAGAGATTTTAAAAATTAATAATAAGATGATTTATAGAAATAAATTTTATGTGGTTAATCAGAGTTGCTGCCATCCCCTGGGAGCGTTTAGAATCGTTTTGGGAGAGTTTTGGTCCGTCACGATGACTGGTTAAGGTGGGGTTGCTGCTGGCATTTTTCCCCTGGGGATCAGGAATGCTAAGCATCCTATACTATGTGGGGCAGTCCTTCACAGTGAATAATTTTCCCACCAAGAAATGCCATTTGTGCCTATAGAAATGACAAAAGCTGACAGAAGTGGAAAGCCTTAATAGATCTGTGAATTTGAAAGCCCATCCTCCAAAAAGACTCGAGGCCCATGTGATTTTATGGTAGTTTTATTTAATTGGGTATTCCTGTTAAATTATTTCAAATGTAGAAAAAGTCTTCTGAAATTATCATACAGGGCAAGCATAACCAAGAACAGTGATTCCTGTTTTGTATAGCATAGTCATTTATTTCTCCTTCATGTTTAATTCTTTGCTCACTGGATGTTCTGGACATATTACCCCTCAGAGAAATAGTGGACAACTTTCCAGGTTTGATAGCACATGGGAATGTAGCCAAGAGCTCTAAAAGCCATCGTGTTTTCTGTGGTGCTTTAGCATCCACTAATAGTGCTTGGGTCCAGGTAAAGTGGTACTTAAGAGAGGACAGTGATGAATGATTATCTGAAGACAGTGATATATGTGGACTTTTTGGCGTGCATCTACACTTCAGAAGTTTTTGAGATTAAGTCAGTATTGCTGAGAGCTACGCATTTGAGTCTGTGCACAGTTCATGCATCAGTATGAAGACCTTAATCCTTCCAAAGGGGAGGAAATGGTTTTTAGCTTCTCCCTTTACTCCTACATCAGAGTACCAATTCCTTAGCTATTGGGGAATTCTAGAGTGTAAGTCTTGGCTTTTCCTGTGCCAGTTTTGGATTGTTTTCTCAGTGTGCTTCCAACTGTAGTCCCACTTTTACTGTTGGTTTGATGAGATTTCAGGAAGAAGAGAAAATAGGTACCTGTGTTCGATCTGTCATCTTTACCAAGAAGTCCAGGCTAGATTTTCAAAATAAATACCCAGGAGTATGTTTGGATGCTTTTTCCAAAGGGAAGACATATAAATGAGACAGTTTGACAATTAAGCCTTGTCTTCAGCAGCTTCCTCTTCTCTCGCCATCTTTTTTTTTTTTAAATAGACAGGGTTCTTGCTCCATTGCTAGGTTGGAGTGCAGTGGTGTGGTCATAGCTCCCTGCAGTCTCCATCTCCTGGGCTCAAGCAATCCTCCCTCCTGCCTTAGCCTCCTGAATAGCTAGACTAAAGGCATGTGCCACCATGCCCAGCTAAAAAAATTTTTTAGAGATGGGTTTTCACTGTATTGTCCAGGCTAGTCTCGAACTCCTGGCCTCAAGCAATCCCACCTCAACCTCCCATGTAGCTGGGGTCACAGGCACAAGCCACTGCACTTTACTTTTCTCATCTTCTTGCGTTAGAGGAGCTCCTGCCCAAAGTCCTGCTGTATAACTGTCTTCTTATTAATTTATATTTCTGAGTTGGAATAGTTCAATTTTCTTTCCATTGTAGAACAAGTGCAAGCCTTATGAACTGTGCTTCTAAATTTTCCTCCACCAGATGTATTGACAGCCGTTTATATACATGTATATTATGCATTTATATACATGAGACATATGTAAAATAACTGAAAGATGACAGAATATGTTAAATTCATATGAAAGTGGTACAAAAGTTATTTTGGTGTCCAAAAGAGGGATAAATTATGTCAGCGTAAGAGATCTTGGATGGCTTTATTAACGAAATCGCAGTTGAGCTGCACCCCTAGATAGAGTTATACCTGATAGAGTTATACCTGATAGAGTTATACCTGA
>NC_045438.1:133701914-133800026 GCF_002776525.5 Piliocolobus tephrosceles | reverse complement strand
GATAGAGTTATACCTGATAGAGTTATACCTGATAGAGTTATACCTGATAAGGAGAGAGCATTTCAGGCAGGAGGAGTGGCATAGACAACAGTGAGATGATGGGAGGAGATATGAGATATAGAGAACATGTCTGGAGAATGGTAAGAGTAATCCGGTTTGGCTGGAACAAAGGGAACTTGTCATAGAGCATTGGATCTCCAGCGTCACTGTTTATTCCCAAGACAATGCAGTGTTGTTGAGGCTTTTTAAATTGGGTGACAGGATAGGAGCCACACTTCAGAAATATATAGTTGTGGACTCTTAGATTGCTTAGACTGGGAGAGACTGGAGGCGGGAAAGCCCTAAAGTCAAGAGACTTCACAGAGTCTCTCTAAGGTAATTGGAGCCCAGACTAGAGGGAGAGTAGGAAGTTATACGAAGGGAGGTATGAGTGGGAGAGGTATAGAAGAAGCAGAATTAACAGGACCATGGAACAAAATGTATAGGAATCAGGAGAGGAATTTCAGGATGATTCCGAGGTTTGAGCTTGGTTAATTGAGAAAATAATGTACGACTAACAGGAATAGAGAATCGAGGGAGGGGCATGTTTGAGGGAAGATGTTAAGTCCGGTTTCAAATGTGTTATGTTTGAGGTGTTTTAGGTACCAGAGAACATCCAAGTAAAGATACTTCATAAACAGTTGGAAATGTGAGTCTGATGAGAGATGTGAAGATTAGAAATATGGATTTAGGCATCATCCAAGTTGAGGTGATTCTTAACATAAAAGAGAATCCAGGCCGGGTACGGTGGGTCTTGCCTGTAATCCCAGCACTTTGGGAAGTTGAGATGGGTGGATCACTTGAGGCCAAGAGTTCAAGACCAGCCTGGCCAACATGGTGAAACCCCATCTCTTCTAAAAATACAAAAATTTACTGGGTGTGGTGGCACATGTCTATAATCCCAGTTACTCGGGAAGCTGAGGCATGAGAATCATTTGAACCTGGGAAGCAGAGGTTGCAGTGAACCAAGATTAAGCCACTGCACTCCAGCCTGAATGACAGAGCAAAACTCCGTCTCAAAAAAAAAAAAAAAAAGAATCCTTTGCTGAGAGACGAGAGAGATTGAAGAGGTCCAAAACAGCGCTTAGCCTGGGCAACATAGTGAGATCTTGCCTCTACGAAAATAAAAAATTAAAAAAAATTAGCTGGGTGTCGTGGTGTGCACCTGTAGTCCTAGCTGCTTGGAGGCTGAGGTGGAAGGACTGCTTGAGCCCAGGTGGTCAAGCCTCCTGAACTCCAACCTGGGTGACAGAGTGAGACCCTGTCTCTAAAATAATAGTAATTTTTTTTTAAAAGAGTAGAGCTTATATTTAGAGGCACAAGGGGAAAGAAATGTGGGAAGATAACTGGGATAACGCAATATCTTAGGAGCCAAGGCTCAGTGTGACAGAACACCCTGAATAACTGTGGTTTGAAGAAGATAGAAGTCCAGAGTGGGAGTGCTGGGCTTAATGGCAGTTTATGACCATTAAGGACCCAGTCTCCCTTCTGCCATCTCATGGTTCAAGATGGCTATCCAAGTTCAAGCCATCAGTATGGGAAGGAAGAAAGGGGAGAATGGCACTTTAAAGATAGTTCCCACAAGTTACACATGCCACTTTCACTTATAACCCACTGGCCAGAACTTGGTCATGTGGTTACACCTAGCTACAAAGGAGGTGAGAAGTAATTGTCTTTAGTCTAGGTGGCTGTGAACCTGTCTAAAAGTCCCATAACCAAGGAAGGAAGGGTGGAGTGGGTACTGGGAGCAATGGGCAAACAGTATCCATTGCTACAGAAAGAGCCAAAAGAATGAAAACTAGAAAAAGGGTTAGGCAGTTAGAAGGCCATTGGTAAATCCTAAATGGGGTCTAATTTCTAAGGTAGGAGAGAAGTGATGAAATTACCCCCCAATTTTTACATGGTGTTGAGAGTAGTCATTAAAAAAGTTTGATCTGTCTTCCCAGGAAATTGATGTGATTGTCCTCCAAAAAGTACAGGTGCTGTGGCTTAAAGAGAGCAGAAGAGATGAGGAAATCGATCTTACATAGTTTTCAAGAGATGAGTGAAAAGCTTACTGGGCCTGGTAATCAGGCTGGCATTTGAATTCTTTTTCTAGCACTTACTGGATGGTGACCATTATTTAGGGAATCATTTAACCTCTTTAAGCCTCAGTTTCTACATGTAGAAGGGATACTAATTCTTACCTCATGGTTGTTGTGAATATTAGAAAGAAAATGCTTGGCATAGTGTCTAGCACAGAAGGAGTAGTTCTCAATAAGTAGTAGCTGTTGGAAGCCAGCTGAGTTAGGTGAATTGGTAGAAGACTCAAGTCAGTTGTTTCTTGAGTATTTAAAAGGGCTCAACATTCCAGCAACTGGAGAAGAGAAAGCAAATGGCTATGAATACCCAGTACAGGAACTGGCAGAAGATCAAGGGGAGCAAAGACAGCAAATGTGCTAATAAATTAGGCATGGTTAGAAATCATGGCTGGTTGGAAGCTGATCCGGGCAAAGCTGGTATATTGAAAACTAGGGAAGTTTGGGGGCCAGAGGTCAGAGGTCCAATGACAGGCAGAGAACAGACTCTTCAGGAGTTCCGGGAAGTGGGGGAGATATAATGAGATAATCAAGACCAACTCACTGTGAAACAGTCTTAAGTCCCAAAGCTGGGCTATACCTATGGGCCCCAAAGTGAGTACAGATGGCTCCTAGTCTGAAGATTTTCCACTATGCTGTTACATGTAATCCCAAACCAAACTTGCAAAAATACTGGCCTTCCCTGGCATTTGAGTTTTATTCTGCCTCATTAACAGGGCTACTCAGAAGAAATCAGTCTCCTTTGCAGAGTCAGGAGAAGGGAAACCAGCCTGTGTGTGCAGTGTTAGCATGATGAGCTAAGAGTTCAGAAATGACTGTAAATGAAAAATGGTGATAATGATAGCAGCTATCATTTACTGAATGCTTCCCACGGGCCAGCTGCCATGCTGATTTCATTTATGTTGATTATGTCATTGTATATCTCGTGACAGATCTTCAGGGTAGGGCTATTTTTGTCCCTGTTTCAGAGCTGAGGAAGAAAAGGTTAGGTATTGGAGCTGAGACTTAAACCCTAGTGCGACTGAATCCAAAGCCTATACTTTTAACCATGAGGCTAAAACCATTTCATCAAAAGCCGTGCTGCTATTCATGTTCTTGACATCATAGAACTGGAAGGGACCATAGAGAGGTCATTTAATCACAGATTCAAACCAGCCTAAATTCCAAAGCCCTGGAGAATGCATCCCAGGCATTCATTTTTTGAAAGAGACCTAAAGAGGAAAAGTCACAGGGCTGGAACTAAAACATGGACTTCTTGAATCCCCATCTAGCTCTTATTCTATTTCTCATGTTGCATGGACCAAAATGAACTGTCAGTCTATTTGTCTTATCAAATTGCAGTCTTCAGCAAATGTCTGAATAACCTAGTCAGGACCTTCCTTCCAGGGAGAGCCTGGTGACCCTCTGAAAGCAGCCATGTACTTGGGAGTTCTCCTGCACATCCATGGTTTTTGACGCTCACCATAGTCACTAGGCAGCTAGAGGATTCCAATCCTCATGATACAGAGAATACAAAACAACCTGGGACACTGGGTCCCCCAGCCTTCTTCTCTGGGCCTGAGGGTTGATTTGAGTTAGCAACTCCTCACATGAGCTGCATTCTTCAGCCTTAAGTGGGCAGAGGTGAATGAAAATGTGTTATTCAACACATTTTCAATAATGTTATTATTCAAAAGCCCTTGAGATCCCATAGCTCATCATAGTAATTAAAATGCAGCACAGAAGACCCCTTGCTTCGGTAGCTCACAGGGTAAAAGGAAAATGAATGAGGATCACAAGTTGATGGGATTGGGAATTAGCATGCTGGTGTGCCTTACTGAGTAGAGCAGCTGGCCTTGATGTATGGGTAGCATAAGAAGCAGGCCTCCCTCCCTTTGTGCCATTATCTCCTTGTTTCTCTCCTAGAAGGGCAGACTGTGGGAAGGGCAGAGCTCGGGGAACATGAGAAGTAGCGTGGGAGAAAGGCCTAAGGGTCTCTTCTGCAGCTTCACTAGTCCCTGGCATGAAGTTTGTTGCCCAGGGTGGTCTCTTAACTCTTGAGCTCAAGTGATCCTCCTCCCTCATTCTCCCAAAGTGCTGGGATTACAGGCATATGCTGCCACACCTGCCCCTTCTCTGCCTTTTCTAATGTATTTTTACTTCTCTGTAAGCCTGACAAGGTCTTACTTCTCCTTCAGTGCTCAGATCGAAAGCTACCTCTTCTGAGAAACCTTCTGGTTCAAAGTAAGCAGACTTTCCTTTTTGTCTGCCATGCATATGGTTTATGCCTGTCTTAAAGCATCTATTGAGGCAGACTTGGTATCTTTATTTTTTTTTTGAATTATTTTTATTTTTATTTTATTTTGGGGGAGACAAGGTCTCGCTCTGTCTCCCAGGCTGGAGTGCAGTGGCATAATCATAGCTCACTGCAGCCTTGAATTCCTGGACTCAAATTATCCTCCCATCTAAACCTCCCAAGTAGCTGGGACTGCAGGTGTGCACCACCACACCCAGCTAATTTTTAAATTCTTTATAGAGATGAGGTCTCACCATGCTGCCCAAGCTGATCTTGAACTCCTGAGCTCAAGCGATCCTCCCATCTCAGGCTCCCAAAGTGTTGGGATTACAGGCGTGAGCCACCACACCCAGCTTCTTTATCCTCATATCACCTGGGTGCCTCCTGAGGTCAGACACTTCATACATTTGTCGATGGGATAAGTGGTTACAGTGACAGTTCTGGGGCCTGTCTTAGAGTTTCTCACTTCAGCCCTCTCACCATATTACCTTCTGTCCCTTCCTTCTGCTGCTCAGAGTTATGAGGATGGTGAAGGTAATGAATGCTTGTGAAGTGCTTTATATCTTACACAGTACTTTGATGTGCCTTATCTTTGATGATCCTCGTGTCAAACCTGTGAGGAACGGAGAAGTAGTTGGTCTCATCTGTGAGCAAAGTGTGTTGTAACGGATACTGTGTGGAGGATAATAACAATTTTAACATCTGTTGAGAGTGTGCCATGTGCCAGACATGGTTCTTAATGCATTACACGTATAATTTAATTACCGCAACAATCCCCCAATTAAGATCCCAGAATTGCACAAAGAAGTGAAGTAATTTGCTTAAGAACTGCTTCTTGATCAGTGTACTCTATTGTTAGCACCTTGTCCCTAAGAGACCTTATATTATCCTTACTTTGCAGAAGGAAGAAACCATTGAGTAATTCTTTTCCCACCCATTGATCTGCCAAAAAAAACTCATCTTGGCCTTGGATGTAGTTTTTAATGGGAACGAGAACACCAGCCTTAGGCTCTTAGATCTAGGCAAGCCTTTCAGATACCAAAGTGTCTTTCTTAGGAATTGCCTGGCTAAGTCATATGATTATAAGAATTTCTTTCCATCATTTCTTATATTCCACACAATATTGGTGGATTGTGGTTTCTCTAATAGGATTATGTCCCTCAGAGATTCTTCCTCCACACCACATATTTCCTTCCTCCATAAGTTTCCATTCTTTCCTTCTGCCCACTTCCTTCCCCCTGGCTTGTGTCTGGTATTGAGCCCCTGGCATCTGTCTCTCTTTCATCATTGATAGCTGGCATGAATGGGTGGCTGTTTCACAGGGCCTGCATTGTTGGCTCCCACAGCAGCAGTTCGAACATTCTCTGTGGCCTGAGTTCTGAGGTCCACCCAGGCAGTGTGAGCCAGGCTGGCCCCCAGTTCTGAGCTATGGTGTTTTCTTTCATTGTTGGTCCCTTAGCTCCTACTTGTTAAATATGAAGCTGGAAGTTGATATAAAGCAGTAGAAGCCTGTGCTCCTTTTATCAAAGTCACCTTGCATTCAAATATAGGCAGAGGGACATTGTACCTTGGGCCAGGATCTGTAGGAAGTTGGCCATTATAATGTGATCCCAGAGATGGCAAATTTTGCAGCCTGATTAACTGTCCCCATCAGCTTCTCCTGCGAAGTACTATTGACCTGAGCCACGGTAAGTGGTCATGTGTCATCCTGACTGTAGCCCCACCACGCAACACCACTGGGTAGCTCTGTTCTGGCTGCCAGTTGTTGTATGTAATATTCATAGCCATGAGTCGTGGCTTCCTGGGGCCTCGGTTAAGCTATGTGAAACTCTTGTGTAATCAACATTCCTTCTTCCCTAAAGGATTCAAGTTTTTCAGGGCTTGTTCATTGCTCAGGACCTGACCTTTGCGGTATAGCATTTTTGAGTTGGGGTTGAAAGTCTCAAAGTGGTCAAGTGTAAAGGAGTGGCAGGGGGCGGTGGCTCACGCCTATAATCCCAGCACTTTGGGAGGCCAAGGCAGGCAAATCACTTGAGGAGTTCCAGACCAGCCTGGCCAACATGGCAAAACCCCATCTCTACTAAAAATACAAAAAATTTAACTGGGCATGGTGGCACACACCTGTACTCCCAGCCACTCAGGAGGTTGAGATAGGAGAATCACTTGAACCCAGGAAGCAGAGGTTGCAGTGAGCCAAGAGTGTGCCACTGCACTCTAGCCTGGGTGACAGAGCAAGACTTGGTCTCAAAAGAAATAAAGTGTAGAGGAGGGACATGCCAAAGTTGGTGCTTCTGTGCTCCTGTGGATAAGTAATCAGAGCCATAAAGTGGAGCTAATTGGCTGCCCTTGGCCACTTCTCTAGACTCGTGAAAAGCTGAACAGACTGTGGAGACCGAACTGCTCTTCTGGAGCCGGGAGGAGAGGGGAGAGATGGGGGAAATGTATCGCCGCTCAGACCTCAGCGAGTTGGGCTCACTGTGAGAGCTGGTTGTTGAGATTATTTCTTAAAACCTGTTTTGGAAGAAGCACTGTTACAGGACAGTAGCATCATGCATGGGCATTGGAGACTGTAGTAGGTTGTGTTTATAAAGCACTTTTCATTTTGCACCCCTCCTCATCTGGCTACCCTCTCCAGTTGCAGACCTGAACCTCAAGAAGGGGCTTTGGGCCTTCAGGCGTGCTGATGAGGGAGAGTGGGTACTGTGTAGGCAGCAACAGGAGAGGTACCCAAGCAGGGGCATCGTCTCCCTAAGTGGGAGAAGTGTACCATCATGACATGGTGGAGACCTGGATTCTCATCACTATCATGACATTAAAGGGATTTTTTTTTTTTTTTTTTTTTTTGAGACGGAGTCTCGCTCTGTCGCCCAGGCTGGGGTGCAGTGGCCGAATCTCAGCTCACTGCAAGCTTTGCCTCCCAGGTTTACGCTATTCTCCTGCCTCAGCCTCCCGAGTAGCTGGGACTACAGGCACCCGCCACCTCGCCTGGCTAGTTTTTTGTATTTTTTAGTAGAGACGGGGTTTCGCCATGTTAGCCAGGATGGTCTCCGTCTCCTGACCTCGTGATCCGCCCGTCTTGGCCTCCCAAAGTGCTAGGACTACAGGCTTGAGCCACTGCGCCCGGCCTAAAGGGATTTTTAAGTATCATGTAGCCCAGCCCACTTACTTTAGACACTGAGGCCCAGTAAGATGAAATCACTGCCAAGGCCACACAGCTAGAGAACAGCTCAGCCAGGACCAGAGCCAGATCTTCAGGCTCCTGGGTTAAAGTCTTCTCCCCCACCACCTGGGGTAACCACTAAGACTTCTCATCTGTAAACATAGTTGACCCTTTTGGTTCTAAGATTCTCTGAGCTCATGAATAGTTCTTGAGAGTTTTGAGCAGACTAGGGAATTGTTTGTTGTAGGTGCAACAGATTCCACGTATAGAGAAGATAAAGTTGAATATTATGGAATGTGAGCTAGTGCTGGACATAATGTTATTTACTCTGATGATGTGGGTTAAAATCTTTAATGGGACTGAGTTCATGCAAGGGAAGCCCCTGGGTGTGCCAGTGTAGTGCTGATGTTAGATTCTGATTTGACCAACTATTTATGCTACTTCAGGGCGAGGTATTTGAGTGTACAGTAGTAGTTGGCCTCCTGAGCTAGTAGTGTCAGATTTCTAGGATGTTGGGGAAGTCTCGAGAGAACTGCAAATGTCTCCTGGCATTGACAAATTAGACCATTTTGTTTTCAGTGGATCAACTAAGGTTAAACTTAAACAAATATGAGCAGCTGGGAGATTTTGGAAGAAGCAAGTTGTATACATTCTCAAAAAAAAAAAAAAAGAGAGAAAGAGAAAGAAAAGTCTGTGCTCCCTGAGGAAGGAAGGATGAGGCGTGGAACTCGGAATGGCCCCCTCGGAGGAAGGAAGCAGTTATTTCTCTGCCGTTTTGTTTCTGTTAAGGAATTCCAGAAGTTGCAGGTTGTGGATCGTGACCTTTTTTTTTTTTTTTTTTTTCTGTTGCTGCTTGCCAAAGGAAGGGAGGGCGGGTGGCCTTTAAATAACACTTTGGCCTTTATGGAAATGTATCAGATGTTCCAGGAGTGAGTCTCACTGCTCGCGCTTGCTCACTGGCCACTGGCGCTCTCACTTTTGCTCCATGTTCACTCACTCTGTCCTGACTTGTGTCCTTTCTCTAGATTATAGTTAACACTCTTCTCGCCTTATATAGCAAGGTCTGGTCATTAATGTTAACAGAAATCTAACAACAGGGAAGGCTGCCAGATAGCATTAATCAGGCCAGTGTTTGGAATTTCACAAATGCTCTGACTTTGGGTACAAATTGAACATTAAGAACAATATGAAAACTGTCTTCCTTCCTCTCTCTTCTTCTTTCCTCTCCCCCTCCCCAGCCTATCCAGTTTCTCTCCTGTTTCTCTGTGAATTCCTCTGCTGTGCCGTATGCTTGCTGCATTGGAACTTTGTTGATTTTTGCCACGTTTAATTTTTTATTTCTCTGTCTCTCCGTCCACTCCAAGACCACAGGCAGAGCAGCAGCAGCCGGAGCCAGGACTCTGCGGAGGGGCAGGACGGGCAGGTCCCAGAGCAGTTCTCAGGCCTCCTCCACGGCTCCTCCCCGGTGTGCGAGGTGGGGCAGGACCCTTTCCAGCTGCTCTGTACTGCTGGCCAGAGCCATCCAGACGGGTCCCCCCAGCAGGGCGCCTGCCACAAGGCCAGCATGCAGCTGGAGGAGACGGGTGTGCATGCTCCTGGAGCCTCCCAACCCAGTGCCCTGGACCAGAGCAAGAGAGCGGGCTACCTAACAGGCCTGCCCACCACCAACAGCCGCTCACACCCTGAAACTTTGACTCACACAGCATCTCCGCACCCTGGTGGTGCTGAGGAAGGAGACCGGAGTGGGGCCAGGAGCCGAGCCCCTCCCACCAGCAAACCCAAAGCTGAACTCAAACTCAGCCGCAGCTTGTCCAAGTCTGACTCTGATCTCCTGACCTGCTCACCCACAGAGGACGCTACCATGGGGAGTCGGAGCGAGTCCTTATCCAACTGCAGCATTGGGAAGAAGAGGCTGGAGAAATCACCCTCCTTCGCCTCGGAGTGGGATGAGGTAAGGCCGACATGACGTCACAGGGAGCTGGGCTGGCCAGGCTGGCCGCAGCCCACCACAGCTCCCCTGAGTGCCAACTGTCAGGCCCAGGATCTGGGCAGGGTTGCTCTGGTTCCTTCACTCTGTAACTAATGTGTTTCTGACAATCGTAAGAAGAGGCGAGCCTCAGGTAGCGTGGATCACAGAAGACAGGTCCCTTAATGGTTAAATTAGTCGGTGGAGGCCCCAGCAGAGCAGGGCTGAGGGAGGGGCAGTTTCTAGAAATGACATGCTGTTTGGAAATATTTGGATCCCATCAGCCCCATTGAGAGAATCATGCTCACCCTGGAGATGCTTAAGATGAGCTGGAGTACTTCCTATGAGTCGTTCAGGAGGAAGAGAGAAGATCCAGGGTTAGTTGAGAGGTGTGATGGGGTGTTTAGGGGAGGACAGGGGGCTTTTCTTTTTTTATATATATAATTTCAACTTTTATTGTAGATTCAGGGGATACATGTGCAGGTTTGTTACATGGGTATATTGCATGATGCTGAGGTTTGGGATACGATTGATCTCATCACCCAGGTAGTGGGCATAGTCCCCAGTAGTTAGTTTTTCAGCCCTTGCCCCCACTCCCTCCCCTCTCCAGTAGTCCCCAGTGTCTATTGTTGTATCTTTATGTCCATGAGTACCCAATGTTTAAGGGAGAACATGCTGCACTGTTTGGTTTTCTGTTCCTGTGTTAATTCAAATAATGGTCTGCAGCTGCATCCATGTTGCCTGCAAAGGACACGATCTCATTCTTTTTTACAGCTGCAAGAGGAAGGCTTTTCTAGTCCCTGCTTCTCCATGATTATTCTTACTGTGCTGTCCTGGAAGGCCAAATACTTCTTCCAGCAGAAGGGTCCTGCCCATCCCACATTCCCAGATTGGTCAGGCAGAAGAGGGCTAAGTGGTTCAGGAAATGAAGATTAGGGAGTAGAAAACATTGGGAGTCAGAGGCCCAGTTTTCTTTCATAGCCATTATTAGTTGGAAATATGTACCGAAGTATTTCTCAGTGACCTATGGCATGTCTCGCTGAGCAGAAGAATGTGTTTCTCAAAGATAGGTAAACACCCTGGGAATGTTAAAAGTACCACCCTTGCAAGCTTCTTACTGAGTGGAAGCTGCCTTTGAAGTGGACTGGGTCTGTCTCTGAGGAATAATTTCAAGAACTGCATTTAGCTCTTCAAGAGGAAGCGAACACTACAGCTGGCATGTCCATTTGAGCAATCTGTAGACTTAATGCCCTACCCAACTCTATTTGGGTAGGTGCTGGAAAGTTATGTAAACCAAAGCCAGTCTGTTTCCAGTGAAGGAATGGAGTTGGGGGTGGAGGCTGTGCTTCCAGCGCTACCTCCAGATAAGGTAGAAGATGAAGCTTAAGATTCTGATTAGGCAGAGACAGAGGAATCCTGTGCAGAAGATTTTCATTGCTTAGTAAACAAAGATTTGATGAGCCTGTGCTAGATGCCTGGCCACTCGTGGAAAATCACTATGAGTGAGATAGCTTGGGGGAGGGGAGTGCCAGGAGATTACACACAGGAGTATGTATATTTGTAGGAATATGTGCTCTACCTTTGTTTTTTAAAACAGAGTTTTACTAATTTACAGTCAGCTGTAGGAAAAGTTCAAGATAAATTTAAGAGGAGGGTGAAGATAAGTGCAGTGTGCTCTGAAATGGCTGCAGAGGTCAAGAGAGAAAAACATCAGTGACTCTCACCCAGGTCTGAGATTTTTTAAAAAATCAGTGGGTGGGGGAGTGGAGACAGGAGGTATGAGAGGGTGGGAAGAGATTCAGGAATGATCACTAGAGCAGTGGGATTTGACATGGAGTTAAAAGACTAAGTCTTATGGTTAAAACCAGATTGAAGCTGGTGGGACGAGGAGAGGTGGGTAGAGAGAGCAGCATGAGCAGAGGCGTGGAGCCAGGAAAGCTCAGGTCATTTGGTTTCTCTAGGGTGCTAAGTGTGTGTAAGGGCAGAATGAGAAATAAGGGTAGAAAGTGAGATTTGCACCAGGTAGTGAGAGGGCCTCGAGCATCAGGCCAAGAGATGAGTACAGCCAGCCTTCCATATCCATGGTTTTCTGCGTCTGTGGATTTAGTCAACTGTGGATGGAAATGTTTGGGAGAAAAACATAAAACAACAATAACAAATAATGCAAATAAAAATACAGTATAACAATTACTTACATATAGCATTTACATTGTATCAGGTATTATAAGTAATCTAGAGATGATTTAGAATATACAAGATGTATGTAGGTTATATGCAGTAATATTTCATGTCAAGGACTTGAACATCCACAGGTTTTGATATCCAAATGGTGTTCTGGAACCAATCCCTTGTGGATACTGAGGGATGACCCCTAGATATGCTATCAAGGCAGTGTCTCAGAATCCTTTAAACGGGCTGGAAATCAGCTTTACCAGTCCAATGAATCACCTCTTCCTTATGGCTCCTGAGCGTATGCCCACCTGGAGAGGTCAGCAGTACTGGGCGATTCTTCCCAGGATATTTATGTCCTGTTAACATGCAGCATTTCTGGGCAGTCTTATGGGCTCCACTGTTTCCTCCTGGCCAAGAAATACAAAATCACCTGGGCAAAGCTGGGCTTGAGGTTGGCTGTGTGGGCTCATAAGCCAGTGTCTCTTTGCATCGAGAGGAGGTTCATTTGCTGATATCACCTGTGCAGATAAAGATTGCAAGTGCATGCGATGGCCCAGGGATCTAGATCTATCCAAGATCTAGGTGTTGTGGGCCAGTTCTCTGGTGTGACTGAAATGCAGAAGCCCTGCTACATTTTAAATTTGAAAAAACTTAAAGGCAATTGTGGTCTTACTGGAAAGAATTCAGAAGACCAAGGTTTGCTTACATCCTAAACATTAACAGGGCCCCTCATGTGTAACCCTTCAATGTTGTTTCTTAGTGGTATTATACTTGGTTTCTGTGGATATCGCTCTCTAAAGAGAGACTCCAAAAGTGTTTCCCCCAGTGATTGGCCCTAAACCCAGGGCCTTGGCAGGCTTTCCTGGAATAGGGCATTAGTTAATGGCTGCTTCCCACCCTATCCCTGACCAGTGCCCGTAGCCTGCTTTGCCATATCCTGTCCTTGCTGATGTTTTTCTTTGTTGTTCTTGGACCCCGGGATGTGGGGAACTCTGCTCTGAAGGATCTGAAAGTGCTTGGGCCTAGCTCAGCTCCTCACTGTGAGGCCTGGGGAGGCAGAAGGAAGGCTGTGGGGTGGGAGCCCCTTACGCTGTTCCTAGAAGGAAGTGCAGGACAGCAGATGGGCTCAGGTTCGGGAGTCAGCAGGTCCAGCTTTGAGCCCCAGCTCCGCCATCTCCACCTCGGTGCATGGACGACCTCAGTAAGCTCACTGTTGTTGTTCTTATTTGTGAAACTGAGGCAGTTAGATCTGTGTTTCAGAGTGTTTTACCAATTAGAGATGTGTTTAACTGCCTAGCATAGTTCCTAGCATGCATAAAGTGTTGACTAAGTGGTAGATATTAATGTTACTATTGTGCTTGGAGCTTCCGAGAATGGGAACTGAGGCCTGGAGTGCCTTCAGACCTTAAGAAAGGCAGAGCTCAGGCCGGGCATGGTGGCTCATGCCTGTAATCCAAGCACTTTGGGAGGCTGAGGCAGGTGGATCACCTGAGGTCAGGAGGTCGAGACCAGCCTGACCAAAATGGTGAAACCCCATCTCTACTAAAAATACAAAAATTAGCCGTACGTGGTGGTATGTGTCAGTAGTCCCACCCACTCAGGAGGCTGAGGCAAGATAACTGCTTGAACCCAGGAGGCGGAGGTTGCAGTGAGCGGAGATCACACCACTGCACTTCAGCCTGGGTGACAGGGTGAGACTCTGTCTCAAAACAAACAAACAAACAAAAAGGCAGAGCTCTTTGCAGGAGTTTCTTTGTTGTTTGGTGGTGGCAGAGTCATGGGGAACCACTGGAGTTCAAACCCTTCAACTGGTGATCCTCCTACACAGCTCTGCCTCACTGCAGGGATGGGAGAGCCCACCCAGCCTGAGAAAGTAGGGCAGGCACCTTCCCCATTGTTCTCATTTGAGAAGTTAACGAGCTTTCTGTTGAACTCCCTGAGAGGAGAAGAGAGGTTGTAGAGAAATCTACAGCCTTCTCTACAATTTATTTTTCAAATATATTCTTCTTCATAATGGCCAGCCAATGGCTGGCTGGCTGGTTGGTTGGTTGGTTGGTTGGTTGAGATGATGTTCTCCAGTTGGGGAACATGTATGTCTAATAGATCTGGGAGTCATTTTCTCCAAATACAGACTGCTCCTTATTGTGGTTTAATGCAGCCCTATTGAACTACCCTGAGCAACTTGACTTCTGAAAGATGGCCTGGTTAAGGTAAACCTCTGTGATCGTGTCTGTTAATGACACTAGCATTCTTCCTATTTTCTATTGTATTTTTGGTGACAAAGAAGTCATAGTTTGCCTTTGGAAGAGCTCAGCCTAAGAGGAGATCTGAATCCAAGCTTCACTATAGTTATTTTCTGTGTTCTCCAGTCAAGTCAAAGCACTCTTTGTTGTCTTAATGATGCTTGGGATATAATAGAGGACAAACTGAGAAGGTGTACATAAATAAAACTTTAAAAATATATAGATAAGGAGTGGGAAATTCACCTACATCCCTCCATGCACACTTAACCTCTGTTAACATTTAATACATATCCAAATTTGGCATCTTAGTGTATTTACTGATTATAATTTGCTTTTCTTACTACTTACTGCATGTTGTAGATATCTTACCATGACAGCATCAATAAGATCTGGATTCAGACCATTATTCTAAAAAGGCTGAGTGTTCTCTTGTATAGCTATATCATAAGGTTGGTTGGTTTGTTGTTGTTGAAACTGTTCTCCAACCATTAGATGCTGCACAGGTCATTTTCCACCTGCCCTTCAGGTCCAGTTCCTACCCTTTTCTATCTGCCTATGTGTCGTACATTAATAGGCCAAGGGGTTGTTGGATTGGCTGTGTTCCTCTACTGAAAGCCACCACTCCTGGGAGGGACCTTCTCCCAATAGCTGTTCTCTCTGGATTCTAGTAAATGGTCCCTCCCTTTGACCCTTCTGACCTAAGGCTCCTCATTGTGACTAGCTCCCCTCCCTGCACCTTACCCAAACCTGTGTAAATAATCCCATTATTAAGTTCCTTCAGGTGCACAATTTGTGCCGTCTTTTCCTGCAGGGACCCTGAGTGACATAGCAGTTTTTGGCACTGTTTCTATCAACTCTGAGCAAGCATAGATGGCTGTATGCTGGAGCAGTAAACATGGCTCTAGCATATAAATTGTAAATTAATCTTCATTTGCAAATGAACTACAAGGCTTAGATATTGAGAGTGCTGGGAAGCAGGAGAAATTCATCATTTAACTGGAAGCACCAAAGCTGTGGCAGTGGAGTCATGGCGGGACCAGCATGTAGAAAATTTCTTTCACTCTTTGAATATTGGTTGAAAGGAGTGCAGCTGAAACTGTAACCAAAGGAGGCATTATGCCTGCAGGAAAATCTCACGGAAAAGTATCACAAGCAGCAGTGGTAGCTGTTGGATCAGGCTGTAAAGGAAAGGGTGGAGAGATTCGATCAATTAGTGTGGAAGTTGGAGACAAAATTCTTCTCGCAGAATATAGAGGCACCAAAGTAGTTCTAGGTGACAGGATTATTTCTTATTTAAAGGTGGTGACATTCTTGGAAAGAATGCAGACAGAAATAAATCACTATTGAAATGACATCACGTGAAGCTGCTCCTTCCACTGAAGTCCTGAAATATTTCATCATATAAATAATTTCCATGTCTTTCTTTATAATAAACTAAATTTATAAATTTTATTTAAACTTTATTTCTTTATAATAAACTAATGATATATAAAGTAATGGCATCCAGTGTCTCTAAAACTTTGTTTTTCTGCACTGATACAGACATTTCCAAATAAAAATACGTAAATTTAACAAAATTAAAAATCCAAAACTTTAAGCCTTTCCCACTTCCTACTATAGGAAAGAACCCTGTTTTCCCTTCATCAAGCTGGCAGTGTCCTCAGCATCTCAGCTGTGTGCTCCTGTGGCAGAATTTCCTTTTTGTGTGTCTTCATCCTCTGTCTCTTGCACAGTGTGAGGTACCCACAGCACACACAACCAGCACCAATTAACATCTGAGATAAATACCTTGTAGGAAGAAAAAAAACGTCTTTCTGGTCATATTGTGGTTTGAATGGATAAAAAGTTTGTGATGACCAGATCAGCCTCTCACCTGCCTTTGAATGGGATTGAAGTTTATGAAAGAGAAAACCACAGAAGGCTGTTTGTCTGCTTAGCATAAACATTGGAGTCATTTAAAACTTGGCTAAAGGCTTAAATGATAAATTTGTGTTTTGTAATCAGCTTTCATAAATATTAAATAAGTGGGAGATGGGTGAAGAGCAGGGACTTGCTTTGTATGCATTTTGTATAAGCTGAGAATAATTTCTGGCACAGGATTTTGGGAATGTCCTAGCTTTGTCTGAAATGGTAGCTGAGGAGACCCTTGGCTCTTGAATCCTTTTCCTGAGAAGTGAAGTGGCAGCAACTGGGAGGGCACCCTTTCAGGCCAAGTCCAGAAGTGGCCTCTCTGCCTCGCCCTTTCCAGCTCTGTCCCATTGGAGGCATGATGTCATCAAGAGACAAGCTGATTGGTTCAACTCCATAGAGGCTTTGGCTGCGTTTAACCCTTGGGGGTTAGGTGTGCAAAAAGAAGAATGTAAAATAAGGAGATTTGCATTTCTACTGATGATGACTAAATTTCCCACGCCATATTCTGCAGTGTGCATTGTTCCTCGTGATGTAAACAAGCATGCTGTGTAGTCTTTTGTGCTGAGCAAAGCCCTCCCGCCCTGAACAAGAATGTGACACTCCTACCTCTGGGGAAAGATTAGGGCCTGGAATGTCTGTTTAAGTTGTTTCCAAGTATACGCAGTAGTCACAACTTTTATCCTAGATGAAACACCCTTTAAATTTCCATTGGGCTTAGGTGGTCTGGCAATATTGAGGTAATTTGTTCATATTTTTAAAATAATCTCATTTATTTTATAGGCAGCCGTAAATAAACAGTTTTGGCCTTTCTATCGAAGTGATTTTTGTTAGCCTAGATTATAGATGTGTATATATGCATGTGTGTATATATACATGCAGTGTGTGTGTGTATAGATGTATGTATGTTTATATGCATTTCCACGGTCTTGATGCTAACAGGAGAAACTCCAGCGTTGTGAATGAGCGGGAGTTAGTCCTGGCTCTGCAATTGACTGGTGATGAGAAAACTGGTGTGTTCTCTCCCGCTTGCTGGTCCCTTGCTGCCATCATGCCTCTAACTGGACAGGTGCTGGAAAGCAAGGGGAATGCACCCTCCCTGCCGCTGCCACTTCACTTCCCACGGATGCATTTCCCCATTGCTGCTGTCCCTATCTGTCACTCATCTGTTTCCCTTTTTCTTTTTCCCTTTGCTCTTTCTCCCCTTTTCTTCTATGCTTTTTTGTCTTTTTTTCTTCCTCCCTACTTTTCTCATTCATTTTTCCTTTTCATTCTTATTTTTACAGGTGGAGTTAAGGATGGGCTTCTCTTCTAGCCTCTCAGCCCTCTGCGCCAGAGGGATTTTGCTTTTATTTTTTTTTTTTAACATTTTTTCCAGGGTTGACTCACATTTCTATTCTGCACCAGCATTTGTACCACTTGTGGTGTCAGCAGGCCACCACGCACACCGCCAGCCTCTGTCCCCCACTAAGCAGCCTGGTTCCCTTTAGCTGCAACAAGAAGGCACCATCAAGCACCAGGGAGGGACTTGGGGTATTTGTAAAATCGCCAGCAAAAGGAGAATTTTCCTTTTCTCTCTTTTTTGTTTTGTTACTTTTTTTTTTAACCCCAGACTGAAAGTTTGGGCGACAATGAATGTAGGTGAATATAGATGAGAGGAATTTGACCTTTATTCCAGTCCATACAAATGCTGAGAATCACAGAAGGAAACATTTTCTGGTATATTCTTTTTATACTTTGGTTGTGGTTTCATATCTTGTTTTTCTAGTAAGGTATCCGTAGGATACAGAGTGCGTGACTTTACATGACTTTTGGAATAATAGTTCATCTTATATTATTCTAAGCAATTGTGTCTAAGAACAAGTAGAGGTATTTTACATAATCAGTAATAATAGTATAAAATTGAAGTATATTTGTATTACAGTTACTCATTCAGCTAATTTGTTGAGCACTTGCTCTTTTCCAGGTAGGCTCTAAATGCAATGAACAAAACAGACAAATCCTTTTGCCCTCATGGAGCTGGCATTCTAGAAAGCTAGAGGGGAATGAGAATTTAAAAAGAATAAATAGGTAAAAATCATAGTATGGAGTTGATGATAGGAGTGCTTGTGAGAACAATACAGCTAAGAACAGGATTAGAGGGTGCGGTGGGAGGAGGGTTGCCATTAGGTGAGTCAGCCAAGGAAGGCCCCTTTGAGGAAGCAAGCTGTGCATGCTCGGGGTGGGGAGGGAGAAGCATGAGTGGTTATTGGGCTACTTTCTCTTAATTTCTCCTGTAGGAGATGTTGAAAATTCTACCCTACACTTAATATTGTCTTACAAATATATCTTATAACTTGACTTTTACTTTTAACTTCCTTTTTCTTTAGTCATGATTGCTACCTGTTACCTTTCTCATCTTGGTTTTTCCCTTGATTTCTTTATTTTAAGCTGTTGGGTGCATGCTTTTAAACATGCACACACACACATTTTTAAAAAGCTATTGAACTAGAATAAAATCAGAATTTCTCAAACTTGATCATTGTTCTTGTTGTCATCCTAGGCAAGGATGTTGGGTGAGTTCTGGAGGAGGGGCTGGGTTATAGGTCATTGTCTTAGGAAATGCCTTTCCATGAGCTCATTGCATACTCAAGGCAGAAATAAAATTTGAAAACCAGGATCGTGAAGCAAAGGGAAGAGAATTCAAAATTACTAAGACCAGAAGATGGCCAGAAGTCTCGGAAATGGGAGATCCAGTGAGGGAGGCCAACTAACTGGGTGTTCATGGCGGCAGGGAAGGTGAGTTCATGGTATGCCACCACCACTTGGAACACAGAAATGGTGCTAATGTCCTAAAAGAGCATTGACCACAATTAAGTTGCCCTGATGAATCTTAAGTACATCCTCTCAGGAGCCAGACCCATAGGTAATTACAACCAGTAAGAGAGGGGGATGCTGGTGGCCTCAGACATTCTCTGACCCTGAGTGGACTTCGGGGACGTCAGGGTAGAGGAAGCTTCTTAGAGACCAGATACGAAGGTGGTCTGTGTATGCGTGCACGCATGTGTGTATACATATCATATCCCAGAGAACTTTAATTTGTTTAGAGATGTGCTATGTGGTCAGAGTGGCAGCAAGACATTGGGGGATAGGCTTTTTATTATATAGGACTCCGAGAAAACAATTAATCTGGACCTCATTTTCACTTCCTTTGAAATGTGTGACCCTCAGAAACAACACAGGCTCTTTTCCTGACCCCAGTGTTATGCCAACATCCTCAAAGATGTGCTCTCTGATCTCAACTCTGTTTTCATGGACAACTACCCTCCCTGCCTAGGGTTCCTTTGTCCTGCTTTCTTCTCCATAGATGTTTCCTTTTGATGCTATCTGGTGAGTAGCCAGTGGGTAAGAAGAATGCCTGTGGCCTGTAGCTGCTGGGCAGGGCCAAGATGCTGAGCGGATCTTTCCCAGGCATCCCACTCTTGCTCACAAGCTCTAATGACCCAGTCTCTGGCGCCACAGGGCCCACCTGTCTATAACTCAAGGCGGCCTGTTTATTTGCCTGGACAGGTGGAAAACTGCCTAAGCTCAGTAGGGGCCTACAAATGACAATTTGTCTGGCAGTCTGTTCTTGGCTGTCCTGATTTAAACAGGCAGGAAGCCATTGTAAACTCAGCTAAAAAGTTGTGGTTTGTGTAAATGTTCTGGTTCCTTTCCTTTCCACTTTGGATCTAGTTATTTTCAACAGAACTTCCCCCAAAAGCATGGAAGAGCCTTATATCCATTATGCAGTGGGCATAAAGTCCTGGTTTTGCAGCTTGGGCCCTCTGCACTGGGCCAAAGGACAGTGAAGAACGCCATGGAACTTGGGTGCAGTGGCAGAGGACTGGCATCCCATCTTCACACTGTACTTCAGGGATGGAGATCTCCCAGCCTCAAGGTCTTAGGCTGTTTCTGTGTCCTTGGAGGGAATGTTTATCTTAACCTCCATATCTAACTGTATGTAGAAATCTAGGCAAAGCTAACCCTAGCAATGGAATGTTTATGCCCTAGGGATTTTGCATTTTTTAAATTATAATAGCTGAATCTAGGTGAAATTTTAAAGGTACCAAAGACTATATAGTGAAAAATAAGTCTCCCAGATTCCCGGTTCTTCTCCCTGGTATTTGGAATATCCTTCCAGAAATATTCTCTGCATATAGAAGCATTTCTGACATGTTAAGCATTTTTCTTTTTAAAAGACAAAATAGTACTGTCTCATGTGTATTGCTCTGAACCTTGCTTTTTTCATGTAATAAAAAGTAATTTTTGGAAAATCATTCTAATTAAGTACATGAAGAGTTTTCTTTTTTATTGTTCATAATATTCCGTGGTGTGCATATACTATCATTTATTTTTGTTTCTTGTAGATGGACATTCTACATGTTACCAGGCTTTTACTGATTAAAGCATTGCTGCAATGCAAATCCTTATACAGAGTCATTGTAAGATGTTTCCAGAAGCTGAGCAGCTGTGTGAGAGTTTGTGCGTGTTAAATTTACTTTCCTACCCACAACATGTAAACACCTTATCAACATGGGGGTGGTCAGCCTTTTAGTCTCTTTTTGGTTAACAGATTGGTAATGTTATCTTGGGTTAGTTTTAAAGTGTGTTTCTTATTATGAGTGACACTGGCATCTCTTTACATGTTTACAAAACACTATTTTCTAGATTCCTTTTCTCTTTTTTTTTTTAACGTTGTTATTGATCTTTCTTTTTTTTTTTTTTTTTTTTTTTTTTTTTTGAGGCAGAGTCTCACTCTGTCGACCGGGATGGAGTACTGTGGCCGGATCTCAGCTCACTGCAAGCTCCGCCTCCCGGGTTCACGCCATTCTCCTGCCTCAGCCTCCCGAGTAGCTGGGACTACAGGCGCCCGCCACCTCGCCCGGCTAGTTTTTTTTTGTATTTTTTAGTAGAGACGGGGTTTCACCGTGTTAGCCAGGATGGTCTCGATCTCCTGACCTCGTGATCCGCCCGTCTCGGCCTCCCAAAGTGCTGGGATTACAGGCTTGAGCCACCGCGCCCGGCCGAATTGATCTCTTTCTTACTAATTTGTAGAAGCTCTTTATATTTGAAAAAAATCAGCCCTTTATCTGTGATATGATTTGTCTTTGGGCCTTGTGGCATTTTTATGTGTTTTTTTTAACATGTAGAAATTTAGAATTTTTATAGTTGAATCTATCAATCTTGTATGACTTCTGCTTTTTTTTTTTTTGTTTGAAACAGTCTTGCTCTGTCACCCAGGCTGGAGTGCAGTGGCACGATCTCGGCTCACTGCAACCTCTGTCACCTGGGTTCAAGCGATTCTCCTGCCTCAGCCTCCTGAATAATTGGGATCACAGGAGCATACCACCACACCCAGCTAATTTTTGTATTTTTAGTAGAGATAAGGTTTCACCATGTTGACCAGGCTGTTCTCAAACTCCTGACCTCAGGTGATCCACCCACCTGGGCCTCCCAAATTGCTGGGATTACAGGCGTGAGCCACTGCGCCCAGCCGACTTCTGCATTTTGCATCCCACTTAAGAAGACTTTCCTTACTCTAAGATTATAAATATATGTATATTATTTGTATATATACATTATATATATTATTACACTATATTATTACATATACATATATTATGTAATTACATATATAATATATACTTATATGTAATATACAAATATTATTTGATTACAAATATATTTTTTATATATATAGTTACACTTTCTATATATATACACACACACACAAACACATAATTTCCTCCTAGTATTTTATGGTTTCATTTTTCAGGTGTAAATCTTTGTTTCTTCAGAATTCATTTTGCTATGAGGTGTCCTAGGCATCCTGTTGATTTTTAGCAACAATTTGATTTAGCCCACTGTTTGATTCAGTTTTCTAGGTGAAGAAACTAAAGCTTTGAGAGCTGAAATGACTTGCCTACGATGTCAGGGTTGATAAATGAGGGAAACCAGTTGGAACTACATCTTCTAATACACAAGACTATATTTAGAATATAGGTGAGCTAAACCTTTATTTTGGCATTAATTAGCAGTTACTTTTCATTTCCTCTTGTTTCAACTCAAATTATTGCAGCATTAGCTTACTCTTTCCCTCTAACTGCAGACAAAAATATTTCTCTTTGTGTACGAAGGAAAGCAACGTAGGAAAGGCGTCTCCTGGGAGAAGCATGTGTTTCCTTTTTACTATAATATTAAGACTCAAAGCATTTCTTCCCTTTACTGCCGTCTAAGATGGGGGGCTGTTAGCTTTTTCTTTTGTGACTTGAAAAGTGAGGCGATGATTTCTAGCAAATTCTGAAATTCGGAATTTGGAAGGAATCCTAGTTACCACGTAGTCCAGCTCTCTTATGAACAAAGTCACTTCTGTGTTGTCTAAAAGTGATCTTCTTTACTATTCTACTTGACTGGTTTAAAAATAATAATAGTAACACAATAAATAAATAAAAATGATCTTCCAACTTTTGCTCGTAAACCACAAGTAACCCCTTCTGCCATCCACCGTTACGTCTATGAAATAATGAAAAATCCTTTCTTATATCCACCTAAAATCTGTGACTTCCACCCCATCAATTCTGGTTTTACCTTCTTGGTAGGTCATGCACGCAGTCCTCCATAATAGTTGTTCAGATATTTGAAGCTACAATTATGTCCTCCTACCCTCAAACCTTCTCGTTTCCTTGCCAGGCACCCCAGTTTCTTCTCTCTCACCTCAGATGGCTTATTTTCAAACTACTTCTGTCCTGGCCCTTTGGTGAACATCCTCTTAAAATTGTATGACATTGTTACAGATGCTTGTATATGATGTACATTGCATGGTACACTAGGATGAGATTTACGTGTCGCAGGCCACCTGATAATGCTTCATCAAGGGGTTCAATGGGCTTCTTAGTCTCCTGAAAACTTAAGGGTTCAATCTGTCAGTGAGCCCAAGTCAAAGACAGTGTGCACAATGCTTCCAGAGGTACCACAACCTGCATTAGGAGGCCATACAGAAAGCACTTCTGTGGAGTGGAGGTGCTTGTTGCCTTTCAAAGCTTTATCCTGTGGTTTCTGCGCTGGAGATACAGCTCAGCCTCTCCCCCGTTGTGCTTTTTTGGCAAAATCAATACGGCTTTTCCCTGTGCCCCATCACATAACAGTGACTCTACCTACTCTCCACCTAACAGCATAATGGCCTGCTCTGGGCCCATGAGACTTGCTCAGGCATTTTTTAGCAGCTACATGACCCACCATGACTTTAATTTGCAGGTAAAGATGCTTTTGTACCAATTTTTCATTTGAAATCAATAGGACAGATGAGTCCTGGGAAAGCCTATGTTGTCTAAATGACCCTGAGCCAGGCCTTGTAAATGGTCACTCAAGTCCCCTTGTGCTCTTGACCAGAACCCTTCCTCCTCTTTCCATTTTGTGCCAGTTGCCAGGGTTTCCTTCCAAAATCTCTCCCCTCCATTCACA
The DNA here is from genome assembly GCF_002776525.5 of Piliocolobus tephrosceles. NCBI lineage: Eukaryota > Metazoa > Chordata > Mammalia > Primates > Cercopithecidae > Piliocolobus > Piliocolobus tephrosceles. Next base: position 133,776,703 of record NC_045438.1, on the reverse strand, counting down.
CTCACCTATCTGGGATCCTCAGCAGCCACCACCTCAGTATCTCCCTGCTTGCCTCTGGGCTTCTCTAGCTCCTCTTACTTGTGGCTGCCTTATCATGTTCCTCAAATATTTTGTGTTATCCACCCTTGACTAAAAACGTCCTTGCGGCCGGGCGCGGTGGCTCAAGCCTATAATCGCAGCACTTTGGGAGGCCGAGACGGGCGGATCACGAGGTCAGGAGATCGAGACCATCCTGGCTAACACGGTGAAACCCCGTCTCTACCAAAAAATACAAAAAACTATCCAGGCGAGGTGGCAGACGCCTGTAGTCCCAGCTACTTGGGAGGCTGAGGCAGGAGAATGGCGTGAACCCGGGAGGCGGAGCTTGCAGTGAGCTGAGATCGTGCCTCTGCACTCCGCCTGGGCGACAGAGCGAGACTCTGTCTCGGGGGAAAAACAAAACAAAACAAAACAAAACAAAACAAAACAAAACAAAACAAAACAAATAGTCCTTGCTTCCCTATTGCTATGGTTCAGAGTGCAGACTCCTTAGCCTGGAGTGCATGATTCGCCAGAGAATGAGCCCATGGCCCAGCCTCTGTAACTGACCTTCTCTTTCATCTCATACCCTATTTTTCCATCTCAGTTAATTCCTATACTCACTGTTTTCCCCTACACATTGGTTTATACTATTCTCCCTACTAGGGTGACTTTCTCCATTTCTTTTTGTTGAAATTCCACTCTTAATTAGAGGCTTAGTCATTCATTCACCACACTTAGGGAGAGCCTACTGTGTGCTTAAGCGGGGCATACAGAAATGTAAACAAACATGCAGCTTTTGAGGGACTTAGACCCTAAAGGGAGAGATAGGTATTCAACAAGTACAAATAAAAATATTACCACAAACAAAAATAAGTGCTCTTGAAGAAAAAGAGCAGAGTACTGGGCAAAGTGTGGGAGGTGCGGTGAGGCCCCATTAGACGGACTGGCCCTGAGGCCTCTCTGCAGTCAGGCTTAGGGAGACTGAAGGAGCTCAGTAGCCCAGTAAACAGTGATGCGGCTCAGGAGAGGATGGGGTCAAGTCTCTGTCTGCCGTAAAACCTGCCCCCTTGCACTTTGAGCTTGAGAGATCTTTCCACCAGCAGCTCTTTCCGCCGGCACTACGTTTGCTACTCTTGTTTGTGTGCGTGGCCCTTCTCCCCAGTCAGATGACAGACCTTTCCAGAGTAGTAATCACAGTTCTTTTTCACAAGCCCTCCAGCTCCCCAGCCCCAAATGGGTACTTAGAAATGCAAGGCCTTGATTAAGGGCCTCAGAAGGATGTGGGATGTCCTGAGTCCTTAAAAATGTCATGTTTTCCCCCAAAGAACTCAAGGTGTGGATTGCTAAAGACTTGCTCCGCTTGGGCATAGATAGATAGCTGTTTTTCTTCTTTCTGAGGGAGATACAATAATTAAGCCCTTCTCCTTTACCTCGCCCTTAAATTTGGAATTTTATTTTCTTTTTCTTTCTTTAGTAATAAGGTAGAGCCCTTTTATGCCACAACTTAGGGATTCTAAAGCATATTCAGAATAATTTGCTTCATAGATGTAAGCACAGAAATTTACAGATTTTGGGAGATATATACTGAATGTCTTATGACTTTCTCACTTAATTAATAAATTAATCCTCCCTCACCCATTTTTTAAAGGTAAAAATAGTTCACTAAAACAAGCTGGTTTGGAAAGGGGGAGATGAATTTGGCATTTAAATGTCAAATGCATGTTTTAAGCTAACTTCATTCACTGCCCAGTAGTCCTGCCTCCATACATAATTAACATTTATAAAGAATGCAAATAGAATCCCCCTTGATAATGTCACACTGGTGTTAACAGTCTTTCTGCTTCTAAGTATCATATATGTAAGTCAAGAACAGAAATAGTTTGGACAGTTCTTGGCCCCTATTATTCCAAATTAGATTGAGAGAAGAAAAGAACCAAACCAGATATGGTATATTTTTATTAAAATGTCAGCTCCTGCTGGGGTAGCTCCATATGTTCCCACAGGTCTCCAGAAGGACTTGCTGCAGCAGAGCAAAGCAGAACTAAACAAATCCTCAGGTGGGTCCATGTGCTTACAGCCATTATAGGCACTTGGTAGAGCAGAGAGTTCACATCTCAGACATGTATGATGCTGGTGGAATTCATTTGGTTAAAGAAAAAATTTTCCAAGGCCCATTTTTTAAGAATCAAAAATATTGGCCGGGCACGGTGGCTCAAGCCTGTAATCCCAGCACTTTGGGAGGCCGAGACGGGCGGATCACAAGGTCAGGAGATCAAGACCATCCTGGCTAACACGGTGAAACCCCATCTCTACTAAAAAAATACAAAAATCTAGCCGGGCGAGGTGGCAGGTGCCTGTAGTCCCAGCTACTCGGGAGGCTGAGGCAGGAGAATGGCGTAAACCCGGGAGGCGGAGCTTGCAGTGAGCTGAGATCCGGCCACTGCACTCCAGCCTGGGCAGCAGAGTCAGACTCCATCTCAAAAAAAATAAAATAAAATAAAGAATCAAAAATATTACTGCTGATCCCGAAATAAGGTCTTTGATGAGTCTCTCCTGTTGGGGTATTAACCTAGAGGTCTGGCCATGCTCCAGTTCAGATAACGCTGTTTCTCTGTACTAAATTCTTCCTGTAGGTTCAATTAGATTTTGGCCTTTTTTCATCTTGGGCAACAACTCAAGAACTGCCCATTTCTAAGGCAGGAGCTTAGTGATGGATGCATTTGTTTCACTGCTGACAAAGATTTCAATGTAAAATCTGCCAGCCCCTTGAGGATGGAAACACACATTGATCTCAATGAAGAACGAGTCTATTGGTCCTCGTGCAGAGATGCTTAACGTCTCTCTGTGCTCTGGAAGGGGTTCACTTCCCCAGGTGGACCTGAGCAGGCCGGATGTTGCAGCCTATTCAGCGGCAGGATCGGGTCCTGTTCCTGGAAGAGAACTCCACTAAGGTACTTGTTAGAAGTCATCAGTGGTGTTAACACTCAGGTTCCTTTGGTCAGTGGTTCCACAAAACAACATTTCCTCAGCACCCACTATTGCCAGGCTTTCAACTGCTGTATGTGGCATTATGAGAACATAATGTTGCAGGTTTAGGTTTGCTGTGTACTTTTTACCAGGGGTGTATCTGTGTGTCTACTGATGAATTTCTTAGAGGTGTATTAGTTTGCTACTTTGGTACATCTTGCCACTTAGTTTTGCTTTCTCCTTTTCAAGGAACAGCATGTGTGTGTGTGTGTTTCATTGCAGCGATCCACTGCAAATTGTGTATAAGCTTTTGTGGGTGTTTTTCTATTTTGACATCACCATAAGTGTTTTGGTTCTTTTTCTTGAATGTTTGTTCTCTGTCTGGAGTCAAACCCGAGACAGACTTGGAAAGTGAATAGTGTGGGATCAGCTCTCCCACAGTCACTAGCCCCAGCCAGCCTTGTTTCTCAGGGACAGCCTAAGTGGTACTGGGGAAAGCAAGTGGACCTGCAGGGCACTCATTGACGTTAGTCAGAGCATCTGAAACAAGAAATTACAAGATTCCTGGGTCTAGACCCGGCTTATGGGAAGTTCTGTCTGCATCCGGGGAGCACCATGTACCTCTGTCAAATTTGTGGCTGTGCCTTTTAGTTTAGTTTAGACAGTGCCTCTCACTTAACATTAATTAAAAAGTTTTAAGCCTTTGTAGGCTTGGTATTACTCAGGCCAGTATCATTGCATCATTTGCTAAATTTTATGTAATAAGGTAATTGTGTCTATATTTCTTCACTGTTGTGCTAGAAAAGGAAATGAAACATCATAAATCTGAAGTGAGCATGGTCAGAGGCAATCAGATCTACAAAAGTGAGGCTGAAGAAAAGAAGCCTGAGCTGAGTGATGATTGATCCCTGTGACATCACAGAAGGACAGATGGGCTAAGGACAGCCTTGATCACGAATCCTGGCATCCTGAACCAAAACCCAGATGCAAAAACTTAAAGGGGATATTTTACAACAAGTGAGGGAAACAGCTCTCTTGACACTGGTGGTGATAGCCTGTGGGACTCATTACCCGTGAGTAAGTGGTGGATGTTGGCTTGGGAACGGCCTTGCCCTGAGTAACAGGCAGAAATGCACTGGTGGGCCTCCCTGGATCCCTGTTCTCAGCTGCACTGCTAGTGGCTGAGCGGGCTGGCCTGGACCGTGCACTTTACTTTATCAGCAGGTATTTACTAGGTGCCAATTATGTGTCAGGCTTGGTGCTAGGTGATGGGTGCAGGAAGTAGAGTTAAAGGACATAATTCCATCTCTTAGGAAGTTTCCTTGAAGGAAGTCAAGTGGCTTCTGAATTCTATCTAAGAAGGGCTTAAGAGAAGCAGTCTGGTTGAAGTAGGGGCTGGGGGCTCGTCTGAATGATGTGCTTCACTGTTTGGCTTTGTTTTACCTGTTTTATGTCTTAGATCAACAAAAAGAATTTCTAAAATACACTTTTATTTATACCTTAAATAAGACTAAGAAAACATTAGTTGTTTATATGTAAAAGCATTTTTTTTTTTTTTTTTTTTTTTGGGTGTTGGCTTGGCAGGAGGCTGTTGAGCTTATACGTGGGTAAATGTGCCCATCCCCTGGGTACCCCTCTTGACATGGCCATTACTGGCCTCTGTTTCCACCTGTTTATCCCTCATGTCACATTGACACATGGGTCTCCTAGATGTTTGTTTTGAGTTCTACCTCAAGCCTGGCTGCAAACTGCTTAGAGGTTGCCAACCTGGGTGAGTCAGGAATCAGCCTCACTTCTCAGTTCCACAGCTGATTTATTAGTCATCCCTGCATATCAGTTTGTCTGTCTGTTAAACAGAATAAAACAAGAGTGTTTCCTGCCGGTTCCCTGTGGAGTGTGGCAGGCCAGTGCTTGTTGGCTTCATTCAAAAACCAGGCCTCTTGGAAATACAGAGCAATGTCCTCAGTGACTGCCCTTCACAGGTGGCTGCCCCACCTCTCTCCGCTTGCCTCCTGCTTTACATTCAGAGCAGGAAAGCTGTTAGCACAAGGTTCATTTAAAACCCCAGTTGAGGAGGTTATCATAGCATCCTTAATTCTAGTGCATGGCTCTAGTTTTCCCTTCAGCAGTTGGAGTGATTAAATGTCATAATATATCAGGGGAGTACCAATTATGAACATGGATTTCATGCTGGGTGCTTTTACATTCTTTGGCTGGTGTTGGGCATAGTACTAACTTACCTTGGCAGCACCTTTAATTGGGGCATTGATGAATTGAATTGGACTCTGAGCAACTGGGACTGAGGACTGCTGCCAGGGCTTCACCTGTCCTGTCACAGTTGGCCTGTTGGGGCATCTAGTATCGGCGTCTAGGATCTTACTCACGTTTGACTTCATGCTGCTCAGGCGACTAGGCAGAATATTTTTGCTTTGAGCTGTGATGCTGCGTTGGTTTTCATTGTAAAACATTAGAGTCAGAAGGTTCCCTAAGTATGAGTTCTCTCGTTACAGGTTAGGAAACTGAGCCCATTAAGGATGTGACCTACTCAGAGTCTCACGAGACCTTCGACAGCGCCCAAACCTCTGCTGCATAGCAACATCTTTGGCGCAGACTGTGTACTTGATACCCACTTGTTGAATAAATGAGCAAACCCAGGTCTCGAGATTTGTTTAACAGTTACGTCAACTTTTTTTTGGTTTAAACTGTCCACATACCAAATCTGGTTTTGGTTCAGTGACTGATCTAGGGTGTTAGAAGATTCCGCCGGTTTTGTAGAAACAGTACACAGACTGGTCAGCCTTTCATGTTGCTAATGCTAAGTGGCAAGTTTAACCCTGTAGTTCCTTCTTTCTCTCATGTGGTGTCTTAAAGCAATGGTTCTCAAAGGGCAGTTGCAGACCAGCAGCATCACCCGTCCCTGGGAACTTGAGAGAAATGCAAATTCTTCCCTCCTGCCCCAGACCTTCTGAATTAGAAACTCTGGGGCTGGGGCCCGGTAATGTTTTTACAGGCTCCTCAGGTAGCACGCTGAGGTTTGAGAACCAAGGCTTTAAGAGTCCTAACAGTGTTCCCTCTACTCGTGAATAGACTGTGCATGTGAGCACCCAGTTATGAACACGCAAGAACAAGGCATGGGATTACATAACACTAGCAATCAAATAAAATGTAATGCAAGTTTTGTCTGACATATTTAACATATACATGGTAGTTCTTGTGCCAGTTGTAATTAGGCAAATGAAATGCAGTTCATATAAATGGCTATAATGAATATTACCTGGGCAAATCAAGTTTTTATAGTTTTTCCCTGTAGCTTTTTAGTATCTGCTAGCAGCCATTACTGTTGGTGACTTCCCTAATTACACAGATGTACATTCTTCAGACACTCACAGAAATATACTCATTCATATTTGAAATTCTAGCTCAAATTTCCCAATTGTTAGGAGTCCCTGTGACCACCTATCTCTGGTTGAGTTTTAAAATCTCAAAAGCAGGATTTAAATGCAAATAGCTTATTTGGGAGGTGATCCCAGGAAGCACTGGTAGGGGAGTAGGGGAGTGAGAAAGAAAGGAAACCAATAAAGGATTTGTTATCAAGCAGGTTACCCCTTGGGCCCTGCGGCTTAGACCTGCTGCGGAAGTCTGGGAGACTCAAACTTACTTTAGATCCAGGGAGCTGGGGTATTTATCTACCACTTCCAGTCAGTCTGGATGAGGGCTGCTCACCAAGTGGGAGTAGGGACAGGACATTAATTCCCTCTCGCTTTCAGTCTACCCAGTGTACAGGTCTAGAGGGCTCTGGCAGCCTGAGAGAATCCTCAGAGTCACAAGTGCTTGCAGTTGGAAACTGGCAGATAGGAGGGTTTAGAAATGACGAATGCATATTGTCTACTTTACCCCCCATTAGTGGTCCTGGGCTGGGGCTTCTCAGGCTTTCATGTGTACACCACCCCCAGGTCTTTGAGGCGTACCAGTGCTGTCACTCTTGGCACAGGAAGGGTTTTCCCTGGGGTCCCTGTTCTGGAGGGGACATGGGCAGGCAAGCACTCAGGGGCTGAGAGCAGCTGCCAAGGGTGGTGGCAAGAGAAGGGAGAGGGCACTGTGAGAATAGACTCTGGGTCTCAGAGTCTGGGCCAGGGACAGGGCAGGAGGGAGTGAGTGAAAAATCCTGGGGCACATAGATGGTGGCATCAGGTCTCTGTCTCTGGGGGAGTAGAAAAGGAAAGCAGAGGGTTCTGGGCACTGGTAAGAGGAATAGAAGGCAGAAGAGAAACTCAAATTTCTTGCCAGCCTGTGCCTTTCCTCTAACTGCAACCCACACCCCCATCTTGTCCTACTGTTGTTTTCCATTTTCTCTAGGCTGAGAGAACTGTCAGAAGCCAGTCAGGCTGGTAAGAAAGGGAGCTTTATGCCTGGCCTCCCTGTGGGTGGGTCCACTGGCACATTGTTTGCGTGCCACAGTGGTGAAGATGGGGAAACTGGAACTCTGCATTCTTACTGAGAAAGTCCTCAATACAGTTTCGACCAGTCCATGATGAAAGGAGAAAGTTAAGGACAGTGAAGAGTGCTGTGATGGTGCTGATGGTATTTGATTGCCAACCACCTTTATTCTGATTGTGTTCATTCTTTCTCTTTTTTTAATTTTATTTTTTTAGAGACAGGGTCCCACTCTGTCTCCCAGGCTAGAGTGCACTGGTGTGACAACAACTCACTATAACCTCAGATTCCTGGGCTGAAGTGATCCTTCTGCCTCAGCCTCCCCAGTAGGTAGGACTATAGGTATGCACCACGATGACTGGCTGTTTTTGTTTTTGTTTTATTGTAGAGACGGTCTCGCTGTATTGCCCAGGCTGGTCTTGAACTCCTGGCCTCAAGAGGTCCTCCTGCCTCAGCTTCCCAAAGCACTAGGATTAAAGGCATGAGCCATGGCACCTGGCCTTTTTTCTTTTTTCTATGCTTCCGTTGTTCTTTCTTTTATAAAACAAAGGGATAGTTTTCATGTTGATTGTTAAATGTTTTTCTCTATTAAATTTATTTTGAAATAATCATAGATTCACAGGAAGTTGTAGAAATAGTACAGAGAGGTCCTTTTTTTAGTACCCCTCACCTAGTTTCTGCCCATGGTACTATATTATTTAATATAATACCAAAACCAGGAGATGGACTGTGGAACAATCCACACACCTTATTCACGTTTCACCAGTTTTGCATGTACGTGTGTGTGTGTGGGTGGGTGGGGAGTTATATGCATTTTTATCATGTGTAAGTTCATGTGATCACCACCACAATCACGATGCAGAACTGTTCTTTCACCACAAAGATCTCCCTCATACTTTTTTTTTTTTTTTTTTGAGATGGAGTTTTGCTCTTGTTGTCCAGGCTGGAGTGCAGTGGCGCGATCTCAGCTCACTGCAACCTCCACTTCCTTGGTTCAAGCGATTCTCCTGCCTCAGCCTCCCGAGTAGCTGGATTACAGGCCTGCGCCACTACACCTGGCTGATTTTGTATTTTTAGCAGAGACGTGGTTTCTCCGTGTCGGTCAGACTGGTCTTGAACTCCCGACCTCAGATGATCCATCTGCCTCGACCTCCCAAAGTGCTGGGATTATAGGCCTGAGCCACAATGCCCGGCCCATCCTAATTTTTTTTTTTTTTTTTTTTGAGAGGGAGTCTCGCTCTGTCACCCAGGTTGGAGTGCAGTGGCCGGATCTCAGCTCACTGCAAGCTCCGCCTCCCGGGTTTATGCCATTCTCCTGCCTCAGCCTCCCGAGTAGCTGGGACTACAGGCGCCCGCCACCTCGCCCGGCTAGTTTTTGTATTTTTTAGTAGAGACGGGGTTTCACCGTATTAGCCAGGATGGTCTCGATCTCCTGACCTCGTGATCCACCCATCTCGGCCTCCCAAAGTGCTGGGATTACAGGCTTGAGCCACCGCGCCTGGCCATCCTGTTAATTTTTAAAGTCATTTTCCTTGGTAAAAAGTCGACAGCTTTATAACATTTCTGTTTCTCCCAGTTAGGAAGGAAAATGGCCCAAAAACTTACCAAATTAAGGGGTCACTCCACTTGTGTCCCTGTTGAAGTGGGACAGCACAGTGCTAAGCACAGACGCCATTCTCCTGAAAGAGGCAAGTGTGTGTTTCCGCCCAGGACTATAGAGAAGAAAGGGTGCGAAAGGTCATTTTTCTCAGGTCTTTTTCCTTCAGTACTCAGCCCTCGAGAGGCCTAAGTCATATATTGGACAGCTCAGGCTTCTGTAATAAAATACCATAGTTTGAGTGGCTTAAACAACAGACATTTATTTCTCATAGGTCTAGAGGCTGGGAAGTCCGAGATGAAGATGCCGGCCAGCATGGCCCCTGACGAGGACCCTCTTCCTGGCTTAGAAACAGCTGCCTTCTCACTATATTCTCACATGGCAGAATAGATATATCTCCCTCCTCTTATAAACCCTACCCTCATGAATTCCCCTAACCCTAATTACCTCTCAAAGGCCCCATCTCCAGATACCTTCATAGTGGGGGTAAGAGCCTCAATATATGAAATGTGAGGGAACAGAATTCAGGCCATAGAAAGTATCTTCATCAAGGGCTGCTCCATATTCTGCCGTCTCCTCAATTGCAAAATCAGCGGAGTATCTTGGCAGAGAGGCAACAAGAAAGGTTTAGGCCCTGTATTGCCAGCCTGGTTACCTTGGTTAAATTATTTAGCCCCGCTGAGCCTGAGTTTTCTCATCTGCAAAACTGAGAGATTCGTGTGGATGATGTCTGAGGCCCTGCTTGCTGAATCTGCAGCTGCCTGCCTCCTGTGACCCTCGTCTTCCTTTCCTCCATTTCCACTGATTGGTGGTGAGAGCCCAAGGGCCGAGTTTGTTGATCCCTGTACCAGCTGTTCTCACTTATTCCCACTTCTGGGGGCAAAGGAAAAAAGAGGAGTTTGAGATTTTGAACTTCACAGTTTTGACCAGAGCCATCCTGTTTATTTTCAGTTGTGTAGAAGCATATTTGAGATTCTGATGTATGTGCCTACACACAGACACACGTGGCCTGAGCACAAAAGTATTTGAGAAAAACAAGGCTCTTACTGATCATTTCCTTCAGTCTCAGACTCTCTCTACACCAGTTCACTTATTACTCAAGCATTTGATTCTACAAGAGGCAGAATTTTCGAAGATAAGATTCCTATGCCCTGACTGACAGTGGAGCTTAGAAGCCCAGCCTGGGACCCTCTGGCCGTTATCCAGGGACTCTTTGGGGTCCCAGTAGGCTTCCCCTTCACCCCTTTCTTCTCTCCCATAGACCTCAGGGATTGGCCCACCTATCCAGGTGCCTGCCTCCACTGTGTCCTCCCTCATCCCTCGTATCCCAGAACTCTGGGGAAGGAATAATGTTTTCCAGTGTCTCCCCAGTTTTGCTGTGTTTGAAATAAGCACACAGTCCCCTTTTAAGATTTTATTGCATGTTAAAACAAAAATGGGAAACTGAGAGGTTTGCAGAAAATAGCCAATAAATAGCCAACAAAGGGGATGTTATAAAGTCATGAGAAATACTAAAAATAATAGTTGTCCTGGGTCTTGGTCAAACATTAATAAACTAGCTCTTTCCTTGGCTTCTCTGACTGCCTTCTCTCTAGATAATTGTCTTCAGGTTGTAGCTTCCACTTGTTTTCTGAAGGGCCCTACCTCCTAGCACATACACAAAGCCCCTAGAGAACAGCTGTTGGCAGCAATCAATGCTTACAAAACAGCTGAGACTAGTGGGCTGTAATCACTCTGGAATCTTCTTGCAGGCTGAGATTGGAGATGGCCTTTGAATTGTGGGCAGCTTGGGGGTCTCCCACTGCAAAGGTCCCACAAGTGGAGAGATTGCATGGCCGTCTTTTCTGCCTTTCCTCTCCCTTCATGCCGCTTTTCTTGGTGTCTTTCCTGAGAAAATTTGTACACTCCATAATTGCAACTTGTAAGACTCACTTGCCAACAAACCCAAGAGTGTAAGTCCACAGGGCCTTTCCTGGAATAGGCACTCTTCACTGGCCTGTTTTGAAAAGGCTGTGTTCTTTCTAGTAATCCCATGGGGTTGTACACTTTAACCTGACATTTAGCCCCCAGCTGTTGCATGTTGCTGCCCATATAGGGAATGGATTTTCTCAGGAGTCCTCACACTGCCAGCCCAACAAGAAGCCAGGGCTTGTTGCTCTCTGCCTGCCAGCACCACCCTTTCTTCAGATGCTGAGCTCTTCTGTGGCCTCCCATTTTCCTGCCAGCCAGAGGGAGGTGACCAATCTGAACCTTGGTTCCAGAACCTATTGGGCTACTTTGAGGACATCAAGTTGTGTTCCTGTCCGCTTGGCTAAGAAAAAAAGACAGAACCCTATATGGTTTAGGGATACTGACATAGATGGTAGGTTAAAGAAAAGCCAGAAGGTAATAACATTTAATTCAGGATGGTGTGGTCTCAGAGGAGCAGAGAAATGGGGGGAAGTGATCCCAGGAAGGGCATTTTCTATTTCTTAAACCAGGTAGTAGGCATGTGAATGGGTCATTTATTATTGTTGTTGAAATTACCATACTATAAAATATGTTCTTTGGAATTTAAGAAACATTTCATTTTTTTAAAGAGGAAAGAACACAGTTCCTTGTTGTTGAGGTCAGCGTGGGGCTGATGTAAAAGGATATTGACACAGGAACTTAGCAGTAAGGCACTAAGGATACAGTTGGAGGAATTTCAGGTGGGAAGATGCCACACATTTGCTGGGTTAGCCACCACATTTCCCCCCTCTCATTTTCTCTTCAGGAAAAATCTCAGATCCAAGAAAGATGTATGTCCTAAACAAATCCCTCCCTAAAATCAGTTAAGGCGTAACCACTTTTAAAAGCTCTTTGTCTGTTTTATCCACTGGGTGTTGACTGAGCCCACTCAGTGCTTTACCTGGTAGGAGCACTAGTGGGAAATACAAAAGAAGCTGAAGAGGCATGCACACGTGTCAAAAGACCGGGAACCATCCTCGGACCTTATGTATGCGTGAGCAGGTTTGCACCAGTGCGCTACAGCCAGGCTGCCTCTGCTGCAAGAATTCTAAAGCACAAACCCCAGATGCAATCAGTCCACAAAGGGTACAGGTAGGGCACCAGTGCTCATCAGTGCTTGTCGTGTGCCAGCCACCCTCCCTGTGTCATCTCATCCTCCCCACACCATCCTGGGAAGCAGGCATTAGCATCCCTGTTCACAGGTGAGGGTTACGTAGGAAACCGAAAATAATTATCTTCCATGTACCTTTCCTTCCGGTGGAATGTTTCTAATCGTTGTATCCTCCATGGTTATATTTGGGGGACATAAGGTTGCCATTTCCATAATTAATTGTTGTCTGTGATGGGGTTGTGGGTGGGGCAGGGCACGCATTGGTTCCTAGCTCAGACATTTTCTTTCGGATGACCTTGGATGCCCTTGAGCCTCAGAATATGTCTGCGAGACTTGGAGAATTCCCCCTGCTTTTGCCTCCGTGCTTTATGGTCTGTCAGGGTAGGTAGGAGGACCATGTTGGGGAGAAGGGTCTTAGTTAACTGAGTGACCCTCTGTCTCTGTGCGCTCAGCTTGAGAACTGGGTGGGCTGGGGGCAGTTTCTTTTCACCCCTTGCCATATGCAGATGAATAGAAGCTGGAAATTTGACCTGAGTTGACAGACAATGAGAGCCCATGACTTGCTAATGCCTGTGGTCTGTAACCTGGAGATCATGGCCTGGCGAGCTGGCCCTGGACAGAGGCAGTGATCAATAATGTGTAAGGCATTGTTCAAATAGGAACCTCGATGAGGAAGAAAGAAGAGCTGAAAATTTCGGGAGTCACCTGGGGTGGTTTACCAGCCAGCAGGGGAGAGACTTTTTAGGAAAAAGCAGCCAGAGAGGGGTTCTGTGTCTCTGGGAGTTGACTTATTGGATGGTGAAGGTGGTTTGAGAGTTTCTGCGATCATAGCGAGTATCTTGTTTATGAGACACTGCTGCCAGTTCCTCCAGAGGTTTTCCACATGTGCCATTGTTCCAGTAGAAGCCTCTTACATGGCCACTTGGGATGAGGGTTGTTTGGTTTGGTTAAAAACAAAACCCTGTTAAAAGAGGAAGTCATTTTTAAAAAAGAATCAAACAATTTAACCCCAAATGGATCGATGTGTACCCTTTTGATGTGGAGCTGGGCCCTTTCTTCCAATGTAGATCTGTTAATTTGGGGTTCTCTGCCTTCCTTTTATTACATGAACCACACCCATAAAACACCATTGACTAAAATTTCCAGTTTGCTGCTTAAAAGTAAAGCCAGAATTTGACCACTTGTGAAGCAAGCTGAGTATAGACTTCTTTTGGAATTTTTTACAACTTCCCCAACCACACTTAATTCAAGAGCACATTTTAAAAAATGATCTCATTATTAAGTCTCTTCAGAGTACTTACTTGGTTGTCACAGAAAGGTTCTTTTACACTGGTTTCATAATTTATGTAATGTTTAATTAAATTTTCTATTTTCATCAACAAATACAACCATCCTAAGCAGTTTTGGAAGTGACCCCAGCTGACTCTTGGTAAGGGTAACACTGAGTGTGTGGAACGGAAGACCGTGGGCGTGCGGGAGCGAGCCTGCCCAGTGTGGGCATAGCCACATAGCTGGCATCACTTACTGAGGGACAGGGTGGCATGCAGTTAGCTCGTTGGCAGGTTGCTTAAGCGGAGGTCGATAACAGGCTTGCCAGGTAGGTGTCGTTATCCCTGTTACAGATGACCACACGAAGGTGTGGGAAGAACAAGTTGCTTGCTCACAGCAGCGCTGCTGAAAGCGGCAAAGCCGATTCCACAGTCTCAGGCATTTCGCTACCTGCAGACCCTGCCCTGTGGGAGCCAGCTGTCTCTGAGGTGAGGGGCTGGAGGTAGACCCACAGCCTGCGTGAGAAGGAGCAGGCCTGAGTTGAGACGCTGTTCCCTCTCCTCGCTTCAGGATTGTCTTGGATCCTCCTGTTTGGTTCGCACCCCAAGAGCTGCCTTGTAGAAAGGCTTTACTCCCTCACAGAAAACGTTTTGTCCTGAATGGAGAAGCTGCCTCCAGCTGAGTGTCCAGGAAGTGAGCTATTGTTCACACAGCATGTTCTAAATGTTCTCTGCCAGAAGGAAGCCCTTTCCCTCTGGTGTATCTTTTAAAACAAAACAACAAAAAACAAAGGAACCTGGGTTTTGATTAACTTGTTTTTTAGATAGAATTTTGTTTCTTTTGGAACCAGATGAATGTGAATGGCAAGTACAAGCCCCGTCTAATCGCTGTAAACTGAAACGTGCAAGGGAGAAGGGTGGTGTGGACTCTTTGCCTGGCATCTGTAGTTTTATGAGGACTACAGATGTTTCCCAGAGTCAAGAAGGCTGGCATCTGGTCAAGTTACAGAGGGAAGCAGGCGCAGTATCTCCTGCCATGGCCCTGGGAAATGGCAGGGACTAAAATCCCCCAGCAACAGAGGCAGACAGGCATTGCCTTTGAACAAGGAACAGATCTCACCATCCGTGCTTACAGCAGCAAGAACCTTGCCTTTTAGGATGATGTCATTCAGGGAATGAATGAATTACACCAAAACTGTGTCTTTTAGGCAATGCACAGCTTGCTCAGACTTGTGTCATAATAAATTAACTCCTCATTATAGCCCTGCCTTGAAAGCAAAGGCTGCACTCAGACCTCTTGTACATTGTGTCAGATCTTTACGGCAGGCCTCTGTGGGTATGTGCATTTTGTGTTTGAGGAAACTGAATCTTAAGGAAGAGAAGTCAGGTCATTTGCCCATAGCAATGATCCCATGCGTGAGGACTCTTTTTCACCTTATAGAAGAGGAAATTGGGAGTCAACAAAGTTAAATGACTTATCCAAGGTTCCACAGCTAATTAAGTGTCAGAACCAGAACTTGAACTCAAGTTTTTAATTCATAAGTCCTTGTTCTTTCCACCCCTACACACTGCCTTTCCAATGTTCTCAATCCAGTGCATTTGAAATCCTGCGCTGAGCTTTCATAGAGTGAAAGCTAGGCTTGAAACAAACTGGACACCATGAATTAGGTAGATAATGAATTGAGCAATGCCCACATATGGCTAGTGCTGTGACCCATGGACGTTATTTTGATTTTCTCATGTTTGCTTTTCTCTTCTTTAAAGTGGGAAGAATGCTAGCTCCCCACCAGGGTGCTTGTGAGGAGGAACAGAATCACCAGGAGGGCAGTCAGCTGGTGCCTAGTGCAGCAAGGACCCCACTGAAAGAACCCAGCACAGAACCTAATACCCTGCAAGTCTTGAGTTTTCACATTGTTAAACAAAAGTGCTTTCAGGGTCGGTGGTCGACCTTGCCGTGAGCACATGAATTCTATTTTCAGGAAAGATGAATGAGCCTTCAATGTAGTTCACACAGGTTTCACATACTCCCAGATTTTGAAGGTGTATTTGATTTTGTAATTTTATTTGATTTCAGGAGACAGAGGATACAAACATATTCTACCAGCTAAGTATTCTAATGTGCTGCTTACCATGCTAAAGAAGCTCTCAGATGTAGGGATCAATTTCTTTTGACCCTGATTAATAGGAGCCAGTTTCCCAGGGTCTACTCATCCTGGGAACACTGATAATTGAGTTTTCAGACTGTCAAGACTGGGGTTAGCCTGGGTTCCAAAATAGAGAAAGCCACACCACAACACAGAAGCTGTGCTGAGAGCCCTTACCCAAGAAGGCTTTGTGACAGGGAATAATGGTGCCACCGACTTTCCCACATTCCTTTCTCCTTGTTTCCTTCGCCTCTCGGGCATGTCTTTGCTTATTAGCATGTTGAGCAGAGTTCATCACAAATGAAACTCAGACTAGTGTTAATCTTATAATTTATTATCCTCTAAAAGATCTGATCCTGAAAGATTTTTCCAATATTTCAGTATGAGACTTTTCAAACTATGGAAAACTTGAAAGACTTGAATAGTGAATGCCTGTATATCCACCACGTAGGGCATGGATTCTATAATTAGCATTTTGCTGTACGAGCTTTATTGCATCTATCCATCTGTCTACCCCTCAGTGCACTTAGCAATCATGTTATTTTTTGATGCATTTCAAAGTAAGTTGCAGACATCAGTACTTTCATCCGCAAACACTTTAACATATGTATGATTAACTGGAGTTTGGTGTTTGTTTATAGTTATTTGGGGGTGAGGGGGGTAAAATTTATACAAAGGGAAATCTATTAAGTCTGTTATTCCATAAGTTTTGACCAGTACATACATTTGTCTAACCCAAATTCCTATCAAGATACTGAACATTACTATCACTCCCAGAAGGTTCCCTAGTGCCTTCCCCAGCCAGCCAGTCCTCACCCAGCCTCTTCTGGTAGTTTTCCATTCTCAGTTACTTTTGCCTATTCTAGAACTTCATATAAATGGAATCATTGCGGCACGTGCTCTTTCGTATGTCGTATCTGAAAGGTTTTAACTAGTGCTTTAAACTGAAGTTTAGGGACTCTGTCAACTTCATTTACCCACCTTCTTCCTGTTTCGCAAGTTCAGAGGTAATTAGGAGTGGCAAACTGCAGGAAATCTCAAGGCAACTGATGGATCCTGATAGTGTATTTGTATTAAGTATATATGTATGTATTTTTAAACCTTAAGTATATATAATTCGGTGCTAAGAATCCTACATCTGACCACCCTGATATTGTAAGACAGGTGTTCCCCCGTAGAATCTGAGGAGCTAAGACCCCTTTCCCTGGCCACACTACTGAGGAAATTGATTCTGAGTGGAAGTTTAGGATGTTTTCTTTGGTCTGGTTTTATCCATAGCCAGACTAGCAGTGTCCCGTAATGACATTCAGATTGTGAAAGAACTAGACCGAGGGAAGGTTACTTGGAGGCTGGTGGGGGTGCCTGAAGGACCAAGTGGCAGGTTAACCAGTGTTTTTAGGGAACTGCAGGCTTTCTGAGGTTTGTGTACTTCCTCCTCACCCCTCCCCACCATGCCAAAAGATAAGCCTGCTCCTCGATGAAAAGTAGATTGTGTACATTGAACTAGAACCCAAATACATAATCCTCATTAATCTTTTAGATTCTTGACCCACTTATTAAAGCCAGTACTTGGCATATAACCAGAGTTATGTGGCAAGCAATAATAAAGTTAATTAGAATCTAGGTCTCCCAACTTTTTTATTCTTTCAGCAGTTTCTTGGCACTTTGAGTAAAAGATTGCTTTTACAGTAGGCTGTTCTGGTATGAGAAGGTCATTTGGCAAGTATTAGTTCCGTGTGTTTCCTTCACGTCATGTCAAGTCAGGGCCACGTATTTCCTCCCGGTCATGTTCATGTCATGTCCATGTATTTCCTTTGTGTCAAGTTGCAGATGTGGGTCTAAGCCCTGACCTCTGGGTCAGGGAAAGGGCCAGCTGGTAGTTGTGGGGTACGAGGTGCTTTCAGGGAGCAAGACCCAATATCAGCAACCCAAGAGGTATAGGAAAGACAAAAATGAGGGGGCAGGTGGGAGGTGAGAGCCTGAGACCGTGCTCTGGAAGCCAGAGCTCCCTGGCTTTCCTCTCTCCACCAGCCTAGCCTGGGGCAAACACAAAAGGCAGGCTTTAATAGGAGCCTTTGTCACGGAAGACGGACAAAGCACTTTTGAAACAAAACAGCTCTGTTGTCTCTCAGCCTAGTAGAAAAAGGGGAGTTGAAAAAGAAGGTGAAGATGTAAAGGGGATTGAAGTAGGGGGACACAGCAATGAACATGGTAACAACCTGAGTCCGCCCTGTGAGACGCAGCTGAAGTGGAGACCGAGCCCGCTCTGTGGAAAAGGAGTTCTTCGTTGTTAGCGGCCATGTCTGGTCGCCTCGGCAAGGACAGCCCTGAGCGCGCTGGCAGATAGTTACTCATTCCCTGCCATGCGCCTTTCCCCTCCCCCACCCCATTCTGCCTCCCTCTCCTAAAAGCAGTTGACAAGGTTAGAAAATCAGGACAAATAATTTACTTCAATCCATCTTTGTCTTTCCTGAGGCCATGCGCAATTCAGTCTGGGAGGAGAAGGAAAAAAAAATCGCCCAGACCCTGGCCAGTGACCCTTTTTCAGATGTGGAATCAAAGCCCACTCTAGGCTGAGAGCCTGTCTGCTGCTAAGAGGCAGAAGACAGAGATGGTGATGAATTCTTATGTGGTTTCTGGGCCTGGGAGTGCAGCTGTCAGCAGTCTTTAGAGTTCTTTGCACAGCCTAAGGAACGGATTTTGACGTCAGCAGTCGCCTGATGGGATGGGCACAGAGCACCTGGTGAGGCTGAGGAGGCGATGGCTCAGTCACTCGGCCCCCTGCTCCTGGGAAGGGGAGCACTGTCCAAGCGAGGCTATCTGGCCAGAGGAGAGGGTCTGCCACTTTGCCCCCTGCAGCAGGAAGCAGGCTTGGCTGCCAGTGGCACCTGTGAAAGTGAGAGCAGTGCCCTGTGTGGGCAGTTTGGGAGTGTCCATGGAGGAGAGCTTCAGTTTCCTCACGTGAAAAGTGGGATCATGTTTGGCTGGCTGTGAGTCAAGGCTCTGCAGGATTGCTCAGTGAAGGGATCAGCTGGAAGTTTTGGAGTGTGAGGTGCTTTGGGGGAGTGCCAACCTTGTGCCAGCAACTCAGAGAGTCAGAGAAACGTAAAACTGAGGAGGGAAAGGGAGTTAGAGAATTCAGACAGGTGCAGAGGGAGACTGTTGGCTGCCTTCCCCCTTTCCCTGTTAGCGTAAAAGTGACCGGTGTATTAGCGATAGCTAACAAAACGTTTGTCATCGAACACCACCAGTGTGCTAGCTGTGTACAAGGCATACGGTGGGACCTAAAGAAAACAGCGTGACGCAGGGTTCTTACCCTCAATGGTTCTTTAGTGTCTCTGGGACACACCATAAAACAGTTAATCAGGGAAGTAATCCTGCAAAGCAGAAGGTGTTTCTGAGCCAATAAGGTCATCAGTGCTGAGTGGAGGAGGTGCGGTGGAAGGTGTCTCCGGCCCCGTGGCTCAGGCCTAAGGAGACCGTGTCTATTTTCCAACTGCCAGGGGGTCCTAAGGCACCAACAACTCCCAGGCAGCAGAAAGGGTGTTGGGAGGGAATGTCTGATGTCAGGAGCCAAGTCAGCTGTAGAAACTTCTCTCATGCTCCCATTTACACCAAAGGAAAGTAAAAGGAAAGTGATTCCTTTCCCATCCTCCTCTACATGGGCCCCAACTTCTAGACATGTTGACCAGACTGATTCCTGCTGTCCTGATATTTGGCCCCGTGTGGTAGCCCTGCACACAGCCGTGACTTGTACCGCCTCCTGAAAGGGAGGTTTCCCACAGGCCTTGGAGCCAAGTTACACCAAAGCTTGAGGTCTGCCTGTGCCCAGCACACTTCCTGGCATACAGAAGACCCATCAAAACTCTTTCTTCCCCCTCCTTCAACTCCCAGTATTTATTAAAAAGCTGGGTGTCATCTGCATGGCTCTGCCGCCTGGTGATGGGGGATGGAGACCTCTCCATGCAGAGCTCCACCTCCCATCTGGTTGCCCAGCCCATGGGCAACCAGAATCCTGTGGTCTAAACAAGCAGATGTCAGATGGCCTGAGCAGCACTATCTCCAGTGTTTGTTTTTGTTCTTGTTTTCAGCCATATGGGGAATACATTTTACACAGCCCTGGCAGGGAAAAATAGTCTAAACAGAGTCATCCTGAAAACTTTCTGAAAATGGAGTATTTCCAAGCATTTTTTGAAGACAAGAGTCCATTATGGTGATAACTTTCAAGACCTTATATTAACAAACACAAGTGTTAAGTTTTCAGTCAGTTCACGTAAAGTGCAGTAGTAAGGAAGCATGGCCATTTCTCTTCTCTCTCCAAAAATGTCACTCATCCAAAACCACAGAAAAAGAGGAGAACACTAAATGGTTCCCTTCCATTACATCTAACCTGTCTCTTCCCCTGAAATGCAGAACATTTCTGGGAAAGCTGCCTATTCAGATTGTTTTTTAACTCAAGCCTAGGAGGTTAAACTGCATGAAGTATGTAGATCAGAATGATATCTGTGTGTCTGAATGCTCTTCTTTGTCTAGACTAAAATGATCATATTTCCTCTCTGCTGGTTCTGGGCCATGAGGGTGAGTTTGAGGCAAGGAGAAAAGATGAGCTCCGGTTCCTCCCCATCTCCACAGCTCAGGCTGAGGGCTTGGGCAGACCACAGCTCCAGATACTCTGCTTTGGTGCCAGGGCGGGGACCTGCCAGTCTCTGCCCAAATAGGACCCCTTCACTGCCATGTCTCTCCTGGCCCTGAGCTTCCACCAAGACAGGTTCCAGTTGCTGAGGAAGGAGTCCAGGGTTACAGGCTGCGAGTCCAGTGCCGAGGACCCTGAGTTTTTCTGGAACTAGAACCAGCTCAGCTTGACTTAGCCACGGCAGTTCGTGGAACAATAAAACAACTTCCTAGCCTGGGCAAAATCGTTCTGAGAGCATCCATTAGCATTTCCCGGCCTGTCTGCAGCCTGGAACAGCTCTCTGGATACCCGGGCTTCTGGGTCAGGCACCTGTACCCCCAGCGCTTTGGGAGGCTGAGGTGGGAGGGATCCCCTGAGCCCAAAAGTTCAAGGTTTCAGTGAGCCATGATTGTGCCACTGCACTCCAGCCTGGGTGACAGAGTGGGACCATGTCTCAAAAAAAAGAAAATTGTAAAAACCTGGGCTTCTGCTGGCCTATGTCAGTTGACTAGTGGGTGACTCCTGGGGCAAGCAGGAAAGAGCGGAGCGGAGAAGTGGCCGAGGTGCTCAGCTCTGTTCACTCTGATGCCAAAAGGCCCTTTGGCAAAATTTCACAAATTATACCACCAAGGGCTGCTGATTGGACAGGTCACCTGGGGCTTCGGATGTTAAGTGATTATGATGCTAATGAAATATATAATATGACTTTATTTCAAAGGATACCTTGGAGTCACCCCACCATTTCAGCCCTTCCCCGGCACGCTGCACGGCCGTGAACAGCTTTTCCAGTGCAGACTCTAAAGAAATGGAAACTACACTTTGGTTCATTCACAGATTCATTCAATAGATTGTCTATTTACCGTGTGCCAGGCCCAGCGGGTGACAAGGCAAATAAAATATGCTTGATGCCAACCCTCATTGGTGTCTACAGTGGTGGTAAGCTCTGCATGTGAGTAGAATAGAAGAATGCAGGAGAGGCAACTGGGAGATGGGTAAGGGAGACTGTTCTCTGAATAACATTTTGTATCTTTTGAATTTTGAATCGTGAATGTATCAAAAAGTAAGTGTAAGTAAAAATGTTTTTACAACTTCAAAAATAGGTTTTACTGGGCCGGAGCACTCACAGGACAACAGAGCAGAAGTGGAAACAAACTAACCTTTTATTGAGCATTTTCTGTGAGCTAGACCTTCAGCCAGGTGCTTTCTGTACATGATATCTTTTAATCCACACAACCCTGGACAAAGGCCGTATTATCCTCATTTTTATCCATTTTAAATGGAAGCTTGCCAGGTACGGTGGCTCACACCTGTAGTCCCAGCACTTTGGGAGGCCAAGGCAGGAAGATCACTTGAGCCCAGGATTTTGAAACCTGCCCGGGCAACATAGTGAGACCCTATCTCTACAAAAAAGAAAAAATAGCCAGGTACAGTGGCTCATGCCTATAATCCTAGCACTTTGGGAGGCCAAGGTGCACAGCACTTGAGTCCAAGAATTTGAGACCAGCCTGGACAACATGACGAAACCCCACCTTTGCAAAAAAATAACAAAAGATTAGCCAGGTGTGGTGTTGCATGCCTGTAGTCTCAGCTACTAGGGAGGCTGAGGCGGGTGGATCAGTTGAGCCCAGGAGGTCGAGGTTGCAGTGAGCCTGCACTCCAGCCTGGGCAACAGAGCAAGAGCCTGCCTCAAAAAACAAAATTAAAATTAAAAAATTACAAATAGTAAGGCGTGGTGGCACCTACCTGTCGTCTTAGCTATTCAGGAGGCTAAAGTGGGAGGATCACTTGAGTCCAGGAGTTTAAGAGCAGCTTGGGCAACATAACAAGACCTCTTCTTTATTTAAAAAAAAAAAAATGAATAATAAAAATAAAAATAAATGGCAGCTTTGGGAGGTCTGGGGAGTTTCCCTTGTATCATGCTGCCCCTGCTGAAGGAGGCAGCACTTGAAACAGGGCCAAAGAAAGTCATGGGGGTGGAGGGAGGCGTTTTCTTCAAGGGGCAGAGCCAACCTGCTCTGACAGTGTCTTTCCCATGCCTCTGGGCTGCTGGGGCCAGTGCTTAGAGACACAGCCTCAGTTTGCTCCAGGGGTCAGATTTGTTTCCCTCTGCCTTGCTGAGTTAACAGCAGTCAGGTGACAGCCTGAGCCAGCAGTCACTTCTGTGGCTGGAGGAAGATACCTTCCCGAACCCCCAGCTGCCCGAGGAGAGGTGGCGCTTGCCCTGTGCTCTTCTGCTGGGTGTCAGATGCACAGCTGTGTCTGCCAGCCGGCTGGCTGGAGAATTGTTTTTCCGATTGTCTGACCCAGGCTCCTTACTTGCACTTAGAGGAAAAAGCATCCAAGCCCTGGTACAAAAGGTCCTCTTTCTCATTTCTTTGGAAAAAGAGCAGTAAATGAGCTCATTATCACTGCAACCCAAAAAGGAGGAGGAGGGGAAGAAGAGAAGGTGGCTGCTCCCCACTGCCTCGTTCTGCCCCTGGCCAGGTTTCCTGGGGAAGGGGGCCTGGATCTGGTCCAGAGTGACCAAGGCCAGATGGCTGGGAGAGGTGGTCCATACTGGGGGCAGTGCTAGAGCCACTGGATGCTTTGAGACTAGCTTTCTCTGCTGTGGTCCAGAAGAGGGACAGGTGTCTGTGCCCCATCTCATCCCCTGAACGCAGAGCTCCATCCAGGACTGCTGGCCTCCAAGAAGCAAAAGGCCTTCCATTTGTTCATAAGTGCCTGCCTCACCTTTCCCTCTCATAGGTTTCTGTGTGCAGGTGCTCTAGAAATCATCCTCACTCCCCAGAGCTTGCGGTCATACAGTGTCAGTTATCTGGTGAATGCTGCTGATTTGCCGGGCACTACCCTAGGCACTCAGGGTAGCATGGAACAAAGCCGGCAAAGTCTCCACTCTCATGGAATTGAAATGCTAGCGTGAGCAGTGAAATGCTCAGGTCTGGCCTGTGATTGCGGCCTCTCCCCAGTCTCTGCTGGTCTGGGAGAACTGCTGGGGAATGAAATAGAGATGCCTTGAAAGAGAGGCTCTTCGGTATTCCTAGCAGCTAATAAGCCCAGACTGTCACCGTCTCACTCCCTGCAGAGCAGTACTTCGGACCTTGTGGGCTGGGGCCGGAGAAGGCCTGTCTTAGACCTGAGCAGCAGAGAGTCCTGATACTTTGCAGGCTGGTGCTGGTGCTGGGAAGCATCTGAAAGAGACCTGGAGGTCAGCCCCCATTGGCGCTGTGGTGAGCTGGCAACGTTTACCCCAAGCCTGACTACCTTTTGTTCTTTCTTCCATTTCAGATTGAGAAAATCATGAGTTCTATTGGAGAAGGGATTGACTTTTCTCAGGAACGGCAGAAGATCTCAGGTACCGTACCAAGTGGCCCTTTCCCCACAGAACCCAGCAGTCTGGCTGCTTTCTGGCTCAGGCGTTCCTCTCACACAGAAGACAGATGTTCAGCGGGTGGGAGAGGTCAGCTTCAGACCACGTCACGCTCCTGTAATTCACAGTCCCCAATACCTAGACAGCCCTATCTTGCTGTTATTTTTAGAGCCGTGACTCCTTTTACCTATGGGAGGGGAAAAGGTACAAAATGAATTTTAAGCTGCCTGTTAGGAAAAATTTTTAGATCAACAATCGTCACTTATTCATTATTTTAGGGACTTTCTTAGATGCGCTTAAATCGGAGTGCACCTCAGCGTTGGTCTCTGCAGCTTCCGAGATGGCTCTCAAGGGTCTCGTCTGTGATAGTGGCAGAGCACTGGGTTAGACCAGGGGTCTCAGACTCGTAGCATGCATGTGAATTGCCTGGGAGGGTGACTGTGCTGTTTCCTCTTCCCACAGTTCCTTGTGCCTGACTCAGTTTACTTCGTCACTTACCATTCTTACACTGTATCACTGCTACTTTGGTCATTCTTTTCTAAGCCCTAGTAGTGAGGTCAGCTTCTGTTTTCTTTGTTTGAAACATGGAATGGGGAGGCCATCTGAGCTGTTTTATCTGATAATAGGATTGCACTGTGTTGCTTTCTCAGGTGAGATGCTCTTAAAGGTGCCTCTCAGAGCAGGTCTCACACCTCTTCCCCCAAGCATTCAAGGATGGTTCGGGCACCCGGGCATCCAGGCTGAAAGCAGCCCAGCCGGGAGCCTGGCCTGTCTTCACCTTCATGGAAATGCCTCTCTGTGCTGAAGGGGTGGAAATTCTTGCTCACTCGGGAGGCTCCATCCAGGATTGACCTGTCAGTCTCAAGTGACACCTCTGTTTCCTTCATGGGCTTCTGTGGCCCTGGGCAGGAAGTCTGATGGGTGGGCTTGAGTGTGCACGTCAGGGAGAAAGGAGCATCATAGACCATGGGGCCTGGTGGGGACAGCCTGGGCTCTGGAGCCTCACAGTCCTGGGTTCAAATCTTGGCTCTAGAGACATACGTGTCTTGGCAAGTCACTTAATGTCTCTGCACCCCTCACCCCATATCTGCAACCTTTGGATATATAGTGTCAACCTCACAGGTTTGCTGTGAATGAGTAGTAGATACAAATACTTCAGTTAAAAGATGTTCCTTTTTTTTTTCTTTTTTTTTTTTTTTTGAGACGGAGTCTCGCTTGCTCTATCACCCAGGCTGGAGTGCAATGACAATCTTGGCTCACTGCAACCTCCGCCTCCCGGGTTCAAGCGATTCTCCTGCTTCAGCCTCCTGAGTAGCTGGGATTACAAGCATGTAACACCACACCTGGCTAATTTTTGTATTTTTAGTAGAGACAGGGTTTCACCATGTTGGTCAGGCTGGTCTTGAACTCCTGACCTCGTAATCTGCCCGCCTAGGCCTCCCAAAGTGCTGGGATTACAGGCGTGACCACCACGCCCGGCCCTGTGTTCCTTTTGTCCATGAAATCATTACTCACTCATATCGAGAAACCTAGAGAACAGAGGCTTCTGCTCGCTGGCTGGCCTTCCTCCATAGTTTTCAGTCCTGGTTCCCAGAGCCACCATCCCTCCAGCAGCAATGTTTCCCTGGGTGCTAGCAGAGAGGGCTGAGCTGAGCTTGGTCTGTTTTCGTCAGTCTTGGATTATGCTGGAGTCTGCAGAGGTGGCTTTCCTGGCTAAATTTGTGAATCTGTTTTCAGGATCTGTTGCTTACAACTCAGTCAAGCCATCTCACACTCTGTTGTAGTTTGTAGGCTTTTCCAAGGATCGAGTGTTTGCAGGAAATGGATGTTCAGGACTGAGACAAACACTGTTACCATTTCAAAGCTGTGCTTTGACAACAGGGATGGGAGGGATAACAGTCAGTTCCATTGAGGATGCTTTCTACTTTCTGTGTCCAAGGAGCAGGAGCCAAAATCACTTGCATGCGCTTGAGAACTGAGTCAGAAACAGCCGTTGCTTCTTGGATTTGATAAGTCAGGAGATGTGGCAGCATCTTGGGAAGAGCCCTCCCCTTGTAAGGATTCATGCTGAGCTCTTCCTTTGACATCTGGTCTTCTGTCTGATCCCACCAGCCAGTTTTCTTGTTTTGTTTTGTTTTGTTTTGTTTTGTTGTTGTTTTTTGAGATGGAGTCTCGCTCTGTCACCCAGGTTGGAGTGCAGTGACGTGATCTCCACTCACTGCAAGCTCCACCTCCCGGGTTCACACCATTCTGCTGCCTCAGCCTCCTGAATAGCTAGGACTACAGGCGCCCTCCACCACGCCCGGCTAATTTTTTGTATTTTTAGTAGAGACGGAGTCTCACCATGTTAGCTAGGATGGTCTTGATCTCCTGACCTTGTGATCCGCCTGCCTCAGCCTCCCAAAGTGCTGGGATTACAGGCGTGAGCCACCGCGCCCAGCCCACCTACCAGTTTTTGTCCCCCATGAACCCATATGAGTGTTGAGAGGCAGTCTGTCCCTACTCTTGGGTTTTGGGGTCCCAGCACACAGTCTCGTTTTAGTACTTGTTTTCTTGAACCATCCTCTGTAGTCCAGCTTGGAAAAGTCAAGAACAGGCACATGTAGGGGACCACCTAAACAGAGGGTTCATCCACTCGGGCTGCAGAGCCCCAGGCTGCTGTGTCTGCACCACTACCAGGTGCTGAAGCATGGAGAGGATGGGCCCAGGCCTGCCCGGGAATCCTGTCTGATGGGTCAGGAGGGGGCTTTCCCCAGGATCTCAGGGAGTACCGTCTTCAGCCCAGACCAAAACGGAATCACTGTTTATTTTGACTGGTCAGTATCAGGGTTCAGATTGTCCTTGGGTTGGGCGTCAGGATCAGGGAGAAAAGATCTGGGCTCTGGGGTTAGCCTGGGTAGAGGAGGAACAGGCCCTCCAGCAGGCAGCCCTGCACAAAGTGTGGGACTGCTTAGCACCACTGGTTTTGCAGAGGCGCCCGCACCCCCAGCCGAAGGGCATGACCACAGCATTGGAGTCTCAGTCCTGTTTTAGAGCCACAGCCCCCTGGGCTGCCACCACTGGAGCTAGTTATCTGAATCCCCAACAGAAGCGTTTGCAGCTAACTCATCCCTGTGCCAACTCCCGTTCTCAGGAGTCCAGGAGGGTATGCCTCCCCACTGGCCAAGGCCACTCTGGCTCTGTCAACAAAGGCCTTCTCCGTCAAGCAGAAGGGAACTTGCTTGGCTGTCTTCTGATAAAGCCAGCCATGTTAGGTGTTGAGTAGCTGGTCAAGCAGGATCCTTCCGGGGCCTGATGAGAACCCTCTGTGCCAGGGCTCATCTACAGCCTATTGGGATACCAGTATCTCCCAGCATATTTAGAGGGTGACCCCTGGACTTGTGTCTCTGTACCTGTTTTATCTTTTTGCCTGTCTGCGTCTGTACTTGGGATTTGGCCCTGGTTTCCCCCATGCCCTTGGCCATTGCTCTTCTCCCCCAGAATGTGAGTGGTCTGCTGTGGGAATGTAGCACTTCCCCTGGGCTCTAACAGACCCCAAGAGAAATCCGTCCCCGATTGGTTTGGTATACTCACCTGAGGCACATCAAGTGTAACGGCCTTATTTCATTGCCTGTTTTTATGAGAAGCACAGTCATTCCTAATGTGGCAAGTGGGGGGGTCACTTACCTGTGGGCTATGCCCTTTGGGTCTGGTCATTCCTCTGTCCTCTCCTGGCTGTCCTGGAAACTGTCGAACAAAGCTCTAGGAGCAGTCCCTCTCTATTCTTCCTGACAGGCTGTTTCCAGCCCCTGGAGCTGGAGGTAAAGTTTCACATCTCCGCCCTTCATATGCATTTGTGCAGCCAACATCGGCTATTGGGAAATCTGGCATTTCGCTCTGATGCTAGTGCTGCTGTCTCCTTCTCCCTCAGCAGCCACAGCAGCAGTCGCTTCTGCTCCGATGTGATGTCCGATCCCTGATGTATTTTCCTGAGCTTGGAAGGGGGAGGGTGAGGAGGGGAGGAAGGGGAGGGCCAGACATTACGAGAGTGAGCGAGGACTGTGGAGCCAGCAGCAGGCAGCGTGGAGCCCAGGAGCCTTTAGACAAAGCATTCTGCTGCGGCTGTCAGCGCACACATCCACCGGCAGCAGGCAGGACCACAGCTGCCCGGCTGGGGGATTACAAGCAAGAATGAATCAGCACCCGGGGACACTTGACTTCATGGGCATACAAGAACCTGCCACGTAGGCTGCTGGAGCAGACTTCCCCATTCAAGGGCAGGGGAGCTCAAGTATCCCCGAGACTCAGCATCTTGGAGCGCTGCGGCAGCGTGCATCCAGAAGGCCGCCGGGTCCCTGACCACCATCTGTTCTGCAGGAGACAGAGGAGAGGGAGTGGAGGCTGGCACAGTTGGTCACCAGGGTCTTGTAGATAACCAAGGAAGTTGGCATTGTCCTGCCCCAAGGGGCAGAAAGTACCTGGCAGCGGCAGAATGACTTTCACCATGTCGGGAGTTCACTGGAGGTGACGTTTTTATAGTTGGTCCTTCTTTTTCCTTCCTTGTACCTCTTTTTCCTCCTTTTCTCTTTTTTCCTTCTTTCGTCTGTTCTTGCCCACAAGAATCAGAGAAGTAGGTTGGGGTTCAGGCATCCAGCTCAGAACATCCAAGGTCTGCCAGAAAGGGCTGAACTTTTGTCCTCCCTGCACCACCACGATCCCCATCCTGACCGAGGAGCAAATAGATGTCCTCCCTTCCCTGCTCATCCTTAGAGGAGAGCGCCAAGGTCCGGAGACCCTGGGACGACTGTGGCTGTCTTTATCACTCCGCCAAAGACAGAGCAGCGCAGGACGTGAATAGACTTACGCCGCCACCGCTCAGCTGACAGAGGACCACTTCCTTTTTCTCTCGTTTATCTGGTTGGGTTTTGTCTTCTTTACCCAAGAACTGAATTTGCCTGCCTGCTTTCTACCTGAGCAGGCAGGTGAGTCACTGGAACAGCTGCTATCAGAAGAGGAAAATGAATGCCCAGCCCCTGAAAGCCAGCCCAGCCCAAGAACGCAGCACTTCAGACGGCGTGCTGGCCCAGGAGACGCCCTGCTCGCCAGCTGCCAGAGTCTAGCTGTGGACCGGGCTCCTGGCCCACTGGCCGCGCAGCCCGGCGGAATGCGATGCTGCCGTCCCAGCAGAGCCACACCTGAGCCCGACCCCCGAGCCCCGGCCCATGTGCCCCACTCAGCCCCTTGCTGCCTTGAGCCTCTGAGCACAAAGGGCCGGTGGCCATGGTTTGCTTATTCCGGGACTGCTGGGGGAAAACAAGTAAAAGTCTCTTTTCTCCCCCTGCCGTGTTCTGTGCTGCTTGTGTTGCATGTGCTGGGTTCCGGTGAACAGCCGCCGCTGCTGCTTCCCTCCCGGAGCCCTCGCTGTGTGCCTGTGTCCCTCAGCTGCATGAAGATGCGTGCTCTCTCCTGACTGGTTTATGCTGCAAGGTCGCAGAACTTGCCCCTCGCCACAGCCCCGCGGGGGCTCCAGAAGTTGCATGGATGAGAGGAGCGGCGGGGCTTGTGGGCACTTAGGAGCTCCCTCAGCCCCCTCTAGTGCCTGTGGGGACAGACTTTCTGAACTATCTCAGCGCCTACGCTGATGAGGAGTTGACCTGGAGACTGTTGGGGGTTGGCTTCCCCCACCCCCGACCTGTGGGCAGAGATGGTGCATGTGCAGCCGTGGCCCTGGAGCAGCTCAGACCTGGGGGTGTGAGTGGGCAGCAGCTGCCCAAGGCTGGGCAGTGTGTGGACAGCACCAGGTCCTCCTGTCCTTGGCTGTACACAGAAGAGGAGCTGCGTGTCCGCCGCTCTCTGGTCTCTTGTATATAGTTTGGCTGTTTCATGGTAATGACTATGATGTGGCAATGCCATCTGTCTTCCTCTGAGTGCCGCTGCTACCGCCTTAATGGTTTTTCCCTTTTCAAGCGTCTGCCGATTCCTCTCTCGTCAGGTTCGCGGACGCTGGAGCAGAGTGTCGGGGAGTGGCTGGAGTCGATTGGGCTGCAGCAGTATGAGAGCAAGTTGCTTCTGAATGGCTTTGACGATGTCCGCTTCCTGGTAAGTGGTTGCAGGCCTCCTCAATGGCAGGGTGCTGCTCAGTGGAAACAGGCCTCCCTGGCCTCCCCTCTGGCCCCACAGGAGTCTGCAACAGTACGTAGACCCAAGTCCCGGGGATCTGCAACAGTACGTAGACCCAAGTCCCGGGGACAGCTCGCTGAGGTCAGTCAGACACCAGGAAGTCAGCCAGGTGATATGTGCCTTCTTCCCAAACTCTCCCTCTCCCTCTGCCCCAGAAACGGCTCTGGAGGGAGCTCTCTTTGCAGATCTGCATCCCAAGAAGGGGGGTCCCTGATTCATCCCTGTGTCCCCTTCCTGGCTGTGTATCCATCAAGGCTGGGTACGAGTCCCTGATTCATCCCTGTGTCCCCTCCCTGGCTGTGTACCCATCAAGGCTGGGTACGAGGAGTTTATTTATTTCTCAAAATTTCGTGTCAAGTGAGTTGTCACTGAAGCAAGGAGCTTGCCTCCAGCAGAAAGACCCCTTCCCTGCCCAGCCAAGGCCCAGTGCCTGGGGTAGAGTCCAGAGTTACACAGCCTTATGTACCCGTGGCCTCAGAGATGGCCCAGAGGAAAGGCTGAGTTGATGGCTTGGAGGATTGGTGGCTTTGAGAAGCTCTCTCACAAAATACAAAGGGCCAAAAATAAAAAGAAAAGAGAAACCAGGGTGTTTCATCTGGATCCCTACAGAATAGGGACCCAGTTAGGACCCTGGGCTTAGGATCTGGTGCACCCTCTGTCATTTCAGAAAAGTAGCTCTGAGCAGGGTACCCGTCACTGTCCCTCTCTTGAAAGCCCTTCCTGAGGCCTCTGCATGGGCCGGGGCTGCCCCCAAAATCAGGCATTTGAGCCGAAGTTAATGATCATGATCGCTGACACTTCTCACTGCTGGTCACTGACACTTCTTACTAGCGCTTACTATGTGCTTGGCGCCGTTCTTAGTGGTTTGCATAAATTAGCTCATTGAATCTTCCCAGCATCCCTGGGATGTGGACTTCTATTAATCTCCATTGCCCAGATGAAGGAAATGAGGTAGCGTGGCTAGGTCACTTGCTCAGGGTCACACTGTCAGTCATTGCCAGGGTGGAAATGTGCATCCAGTGCTCTGGATCTGGAGATCCAGCTCCAGCCACTCTGCTGCACAGCCTCTTTCTTCTCTATGGATACAGGGACGGGGATGTGGCCACCTATGTGCTTTACATCACCTTCTAGCCTTAGTCATCTTGGTTGAGTTAGACCTACTCGCTCCGAGGGGATCTGTCTCCTCTGCCTGCCTCGCTCTGCTGCCTCAGTTGAGGGCTGCGGGCAGAGTCAGCACGCAGCTCGCACCACCTGCGCTTTGTTCTCCAGTGGGGGCTTCTGAGGGCTTCTCGCTGATGGGGTTGTGTTTGGGGCCTCCTGAATAGTGGCCTGCCCAGGAGCTGGCCTGAGGCTTCCAGGAGGGACCCACCTCACCCAGAGCCATCTCCAACTCCAGGGCAAAAGATACTGTGGTGTGCAACAAAGCACCTTTCCCAAGGCAGCTTTGGGACAGTTAATTTTCAGCTTTTAGAAATCTTAAGTTTTAAAATAGCAGTTTTTTTCTTGTTAAAAGTTAAACTGAGTATATTTATGGTTCTTTTAAAAGTTAAACTGAGTATATTTATGGTTCTTTTAAAAGGTAAACTAAGTATATTTATGGTTCTTGTGACCTAACTCCTGACTCACCATGTTCCTCAGGGAAGGATGACAAACTCGGGACGGAGCGGGAGCTCAAGCCATGCGTGGGGACCCAGGTTGGCCCCTGGCTTGGAGCATTGAGGGGCCTTTCCTCTCTCAGCTCACCCCTTCCTCAGGCTGGCTGTCAGATGTGGCAAGTGAGGGTGGTCTTAGGGCGTTTCCTCCCTGTACTTCAGGATGCTAGAGGCTGAGCTGTTGCTTCCCACCCCTCCTTCTGCTGATTTTGGAAAGGACAGGGTTCCTACCCCTTGAATAGCCCAAGACTCTGTAGGACTGGAGCAGAGAGCAGCTGAGCAGGCCTTTGAGGAAGTGTGGCCTTGGGCCAAAGCTTCATGCACAGGGCAGCGCCTCTGTAAGATGCGTCTGTTTCTATGCTGGAAGGACCCTCATTGAGGGCGGCCTGCAGCTCAGTCCTTCCAGGGGCTCTCAGTGCTGGCAGGTGGAGTCTGTACAAGAAGGAACGTCAAGCACGCCTCGGTTGAGCTGGGACCTCAGATACCTAGAGTGGCCTCCTGCGCACAGCATCCTGAATAACCACGTGTGAATGGCCAGGTGGGCTGCCAGGCAAATTACGTTTTAGCAGCCTGGAAAAAAGAAGGAAACTTGGGCAGGGGAGTGTTTCTGTTATTGAAATATTCCCTCATTGCATGTGGATAATTTACATCACATTAGCTGTGGTGGATCCCATGTGATTAGGTTTCTAATAGGCTACAATGTTTCCCTTGGTTCTGAAATGCCCTGGAGGCTGGTCTACAAGATGCGCAAGTAGCTTCCAGGAAGCCAGGCTGGACGTGTCTGAGGAGCATCTGGATACTGAGGCTGTTTGACAGTCGAGGTGTTGCTGTGGGATCTCCTGTGATAGGGCCCCCCACGAGTTGTTGTAGAAGTACAGGGCATTTGTGCACATCACACAGCTCCCTCTCAGGCTGGAAGGGACTGTAGTGTCATGTGGTCTGATCGTCCTCTGCCCAAATCCCTTCCAGGTAGTCTCTGCCATGATAGTTTTTTAGTGACAAGGAATTCACTACCTTATAAAGAAGTCACCATTCATTCTTTGCATTGTGCTGGCTGCTGTAGAGCGTTCTTTATATTGAGTCAAAATCTGTTTCCTTTGGCTTCTGTCTCTTGGTCCCAGGTTTACGTTTTGGGACCACACAGGACATGTTTAAACCCTTCAGAAAATTGAAGACCTCTGCCCCAGCCCCCAGGTGCCATGCCCTCTTATTCTTCCTCCTGTGATGTGGTGATTGAGCTGGACAGGCAGGCAACTTGAACTTTATCCACACTCTCTTGCTTGCAGACAGAAAGGGCCTTTGATTTAGAGGGGCAGGGCCAGGGCAGTGGGGGCTGCCAGGTGCTCCCTAGGATGGCAGAACTGACACCAGACGCAGGGAGAGAGGGAAACGTGGCTCACACATCTGCCAGCCTGCCAGCCCACGAGCCCACCACACTGCACCTGCATCATAGCTGGTTCCATTTTCACCACAAATCTTATCCACAGGAAATGGGCTTTCTTAGGAGAAGGGAGGAAATGCATTTAATCAGCACGGAAGGAAGGTAATTGGTGGTTGGCAAATGTGTAGCTCCGGGTGTGCTAGCGCAGGTCTCATAAGTGAAGACTCAGCCTGACGCCCTTCACAGAAGTGTTGATTGAACAAACGAGGGTGGTCCTGGTGCTGGAGTGCTAAGTAGACATTTAAAAAACAACGTTTTTAAAGAGTTGCTAATGTGGGGAAGTGTCCACCTTGTAGTGCTGAGTGAAGAAACTGACACAGAAATCCACAATATGATGTTAATTTCTGAAAAAGAAAGCATCTGTGCATAGGAGGTGCCAGGGAGTGAGCCAAGATGCTTTCAGTGGCTCTCTCAGGAGGACTCCGGGTTCCGTTCCTCTGTGGAGTGTAATAGTTTTTCTCCGTTTCCCACCATGAATACATGTGAAATCAGAAAAGCAAATAACCTAGGTGTCTTAAGGAACTTGATGGTCCAGCTGGGAAAACAAAGCACATGAAAGAGCAGCCAGTGTCAAGTGCAGCGGAGGCTGGCAAGTGCTGCCAGCAGAGGGAGGAGGCCCGGATGGCAGAGATGCTGCTGCTGCCGCCCAAGTGGCAGAGCCAAGTCCAACCTTGAGCCTCTGGTTTCTGCTGTCTGTCCCAGGGGTTTCGTAGAGAGGGTGGGACTTCAAAAGATCACAGAGAGAGGAAAGGCCTGTTGAGAGGGGCCCACCTGTCTGTGGTGAGTGAGGAGGCTGCTGGGGGGCAGTGACGGGCAGGGCCCTGACCAGGCGGGAGAGACGGCTGGGCCTGACCTCAGGGCTCTCAAAAGCCACATGTGGGAGAGTCCCAAGGTCTCTGAGCCCTCGGCATGGGGGGACGGTCTCTGCGAGTGCCCCACACCAGGCAAAAAGCCCCTTGAGAGAGGCGCACCTTAGACATCCAGGATGTGGCTGAGAGCCCACGTGTAGCAGGCAGTCATGGCTCAGGGCATTGGACAAATGGAAGATGGAAATGAGGCTGGCAGCAGGCTCAGGAAGGGTTGGAAATGGACACTGAGTCAGCCAGGCTGGACGGGAGGCTGCCTGCTCCTCCCGTCAATTTCTTTCTCTGCAGGCTCCTGCCACGTGGCAGATAGGCCCCCGCTGTCTTCCTATCTGTTTCTGAGGTGGTGCCAGCTTGTTCCTACATGTTGGAGAGAGATGACAGGTGAAGAGAGGCCAAAGTCGCATAAACTGGGGCCAAGAGCTTCTTCTTTACTGGCTTCTGTGAAACTTTCCAACCAGGTCCCCAAGCCCCTGAGGCTCCCTTCTTGCTCCCGTCCCCTGGATTTGCTCCTCTCTCTCCAGCTCTCTAAACCGGCTTCACGTGAACAGTGGGGCTTGTCATCACCTCCTATGACATCCCTCCTTTTGCCTTCTTCCACCCCAGGCCCAAGAGGCCACTGCCAGCCTAAGCGAGCTGCCACTGGGCACAGAATGGTCGTGGCCAAGAGGTACTCTCCCCAGCCTCCACCTCCACCCCCATCCCATCTCCCTGCACAGCAGTTTGTGAGCTGACTGCTATCTTGGAATTGCCTGCCCAGTTGAAGCAGGGCCGTAAATAGGAGGATCAATGGAGCTGAGGCTTGGAAAGGAAAGGAATCCTCTTAGACAAGTGTGGATCCGGCCTCCTGGACTAGCTAAATTCTGTAGTCACTTAAGAATATAATTCCTCTGTATCCCAGGAGTTCATGCTGCACCAGGGCCTCACCATCTCTGCCAGGCCCTCCCTTGGTCTCGGGAGCCTGGCCAAGGGCAGCCCTTTTAGCAAGTGAGACAAGGGGCAGGCTCACTTGGGGCCTGTTCCCAGCGAGTGCTCCTCTTGCTCCCCCTCCCTTTCACTGCCTGACTGCAGCACATGTGTTCAGGGTGACCGCAGCTGGAACCACTCAGGAGCCCTCCTCTGACTGCCCCGGGTACTGCTCTGGCCTTCACCAGTCCCCTTTACAGTAGAAGGAACTTTGGGAACATTCTGAATGCCTGTTTCATGCCTGCTAGTTTAACCAACTGCTCTTTAAAGTGGAATGGGACTGGCTGACAGATCCTCTTCCATCACTCCTGATTGCTGGCCTCGTGAGCAGCAGCAGCAGAGGCGTCTTTTCTGGCATCTCGAATGTCTAGGTACTCACTCAGCCAAACACCGCATTGTACACGGGCAGAGAGTAAAGCCCAGGGGCCAGGGCAGCGGGGCCCCGGTCTCTCTGTCAAAGCTATAGACCTAACAGTTCACAGTCATCATCTGAGAACTCTGGGGTCTGAGGAACCAGGGCTCTCAGTACAGTAATGTGCCCAGTGTCACCCCTCAGGCGGCCTGGAGCTGGGACTGGAAGCCACATCCCTGGACCTGGAGTAGTGCTCCCACCTCCCAGTCTTCCCTTCCCAGGAAGGTGCAGCCCCTGTGCCCTCACAGGGTTGGAGCCTGGCACCGGGGCCCATCAGGCTGGGCGAGTGCCTCACCCCCGGGCTGGTCCAGGTCAGAGCTCCACCCACTGCCTGTTGGGAGCCATTCAAAGGCTGAGAAAGGAGTTGGCAAGGAATGAGATGTAGGGCATCTCCGTGCACTGACTCAGGCCCCCCAAGTTCTTCTGGGCCTGTGCAGCCACCACCACTGCCTGGCCCGTCGCTTCTGTCCGCCCCCTCCCCAGGCCGCTCTCTGTGAATCTCCAGGGTAGTTAAGTAAACTGGATGGGGGAAGCTCAAGAGAGAACTCAAGAGTCTACTTAGTGGCAAAGGGAACTGGACCAGGAGTTGGGAGAGCCAGGTTCTCCTCCAGGCCCCCGCGCTGTGTGACTTGCGGCAGCTTCTGGGCACCGTTCGTCGTCTGTCACGCAGGCCTTCCTTTGACCTACTTACTTCATGAGGCATAAACTCCGAAGAGGACACAGTGTTACGTGTGGTGACATCGTGTCAGACAGCAAAACCGCGTGTAAGGACGCGAGGTGGAAAGGTTGTGTTTTCTCTGACAAAGGCGGTGGGCAGCAGTCTTTCTCTGCAGGCCACAGAGGTTGGTTTTGTCTCTGTCTTGTCCTCAGATCCATGAGTTAAAGCTGCTTTGGGTGGTCTTGGGACCAAGCCTCTGACTCCAGACTCACTTGGTCCCAGCAGATCTACACGGCTGATTTGAGGGTGACTGTGGCACCTTGACCTCAGCCAAGACCTCAAAGAGGAAGGTGTTTCAGGATGGCAGGCAGGAGATGAGTGGGAAGGCTGCTGTGTCTGCCCACAGAGAGAATGGGGGCACCAAGGACCTGCTTGGGAGAACAGGGGTCGGTGGGGGTGCTTTCATGAAACTGGGAAGAGTTTCCCAAACTCATGTGCTGTCACATCCATCCTTGAGAGCCTTTCCCCATGACACGACAGGTAGCGAGGGCCTCAGAAGTCACCTGCAGAGGCTTTGGGAACTGGTCACGCTGGCCTCTTCCTGGTGGCTGTCACTGTTGAGTTGTATCCCTTGAGGTGAGGCCAAGGGCTGGCTGGGGTATGGGTAGGAAAGCAGAGAGCTGTGGGTGGGCCAGGCCAAGCAGTTCCTGCCCCTTCCGCCAGCTGTTGAGGGTGGAGTGTCAGTGAGGGGCGACTTTGGGAAATTCTGTTGCAGAGTCCTGGCAGAGCAGATGAACAAAGCAGCCACCGAGCCCCTGATTTCTGCCCTCAGGCTGATGCTGGCACCAAACCCTGCCAGGCAGGTGGCTCCACTCTTGTTGAGCAGGCCCTGCCTTCTTAAGAACCTTAAGGCCGGGGGCGGTGGCTCACGCCTATAATCCCCGCACTTTGGGAGGCCGAGGCGGGCGGATCACGAGGTCAGGAGATCGAGACCATCTGGCTAACACTGTGAAACCCTGGCTCTACTAAAAATACAAAAAATTAGCTGGGCATGGTGGCGGGCACCTGTAGTCCCAGCTACTTGGGAGACTGAGGCAGGAGAATGGTGTGAACCCGGGAGGCGGAGCTTGCAGTGAGTCGAGATCGTGCCACTGCACTCCAGCCTGGGCGACAGAGCGAGACTCCGTCTCAAAAATAAATAAATAAATAAATAAATAAATAAATAAATAAATAAACCTTGAGCAGCTGAACCGGGATTGGAAGCCCTTTCTACCACAGCTGCCTTGCATAGTAAGTGGTACTGGGAAAGCCCTCGCCCCAGGTGGGTGACTGCACGCAGGCCTCAGGGAGCATGGCTTCTATTTCCCATCATTATTAAGATCTGGGGCCATAGTGGTGAGTATCAGAGAGCCCTGTCCCTTCCTCTTGCTTTCTGTCCCCTCTCCCGATGGTTCTTCCTGCCCCCCACCCCCACCCCCAGGCCAGCCCCACAGCAGATGCCCTGGGACTGGGAGGAAGCGTGTGTTCCCCCTCCTGTCCAGGCCCACACACCATGGCCATTATAGCCCCAGCCTCAGAAGTTGGTCCTGGCTGAGAACAGAAGCCTGGTCTGTGTTTAGTCACCTGCACCCCAGACGAATGTGCTGAGTAACGTGTTCTGGGGACTGCATAAACCACCTGTAGTGGCAGGCGGCCAGCATTAGCAAAGGCCGGAGAAGCCTGAGTGCCCAGTGGCAGGGTGAGTGACGGGCGTGCTTGAGTTGGTGCAGTCGCCACAGGTGTTCATAAAGACGGTGAAACGTCACGGGGGATATTCACATGCAATAGATGGGCATGTGAAAAGAGGCAGGTTAAAGAAACAGGTGGCAAGTGGTAGGGAAAAAAAAGAAAAATTAAAGAAGCTATCTGCATTCAGCCTATAATCCCAATTTTGCTAAAGTTTTCTTCCTAATATATAGCTCAGAAAAATACACCAAAATGGTAGAAGTGATCCCAGTCTTCCTTTTTTAAGAAAATTAATTAACTTAGGAAGATACACTGGACAGTGGCCTTATGTTTCCCCTGATGTGATGGACTTATGGGTGGCTTGTACATTTTTCTTTGTACTTTATTTTCCTTTTTTTTTTTGAGACAAAATTTCGCCCATTCCCCCGGGCTGGAGTGCAGTGGCGCAATCTCAGCTCACTGCAACCTCTGCCCCACCCCCAGTTCAAGCGATTTATTCTGCCCCAGTCTCCTGAGTAGCTGGGCTTTCAGGCGGGCGCCAGCACACCCAGCTAATTTTTGTATTTTTAGTAGAGATGTGGTTTCGCCATGTTGGCCAGGCTGGTCTCAAACTCCTGACCTCAAGTGATCCACCCACCTCGGCCTTCCAAAGTGCTGGGACTACAGGCGTGAGCCACCACACCTGGCCTATTTTCAAATTTTTCTAATAATAAACTTGTATTATTCAAGAAACTCAAAAGAATCTTATAGTATAGGGAAGAGATCGAGGGCCCAGGAGAAATCCATCACATTCTTAGAGGCAGAGCCATCGTCAGTGTCACAGTGTCACGTTGAACCAGCCCGTGCCTGGGGATGGGGAGGAGCAGGCAGGGAGAAAGGCAGGGCCGCCCATGCCTCCCACGTCTGCCCTGGTTTGTTACTAAGCTTTGGCAGCTCCTCTCCCAGAATGGGCAGGCCCCAAAAATCAGCCCAGCAAGGGTGTGGCTTTGTCCCCACTCAGCTCCTCCTACCCTCCCTACTCTTGGTTAGCAGAATCTGCCCTTGTGGCCGTAATTTGCAATTTCTCGTGTGTCCCGGTTCTCCCCGCCACATACCCACTCTCCCCTCTTGGGAGGGTCCCTTCCCACAGTGCCCTGATCTCTGAGTCTGAGAAAGGGAATGGGTGGTGGAGGGGAGAGGCTGGAGGGCTGCAGGGGGAAGCACCTTGTCAGTCCAGGACCATAGTTCTGTCTCGTTTCTTCTCTTCCAAGAGAGTAGAGTTCAGCCTTGACTTTTCTATGACTGATGGGGCAGTCAGGGGAAATGGCAAAGTGACCGTCTGAGAAGAGACAGGCAGACTGAACGCGGAAAGGAGGCTGGAGGGGGCTGTGGGCCGAGTGTAAAGTCTGGAGCCAGAGTCCAGGCTAGTGCAGCTCTGGCCCCAAGTCACTCCGCCATCAGAATCTAGTGGCCTTGGTTTGGGTTAAGGTCTGATGCAAGAGAAGGCTGACATCCGGCCACTGGTAGGCCCAGGACTGCCCCTCCACACCGCGGCCCATGGATTTCATCACAAGAGCCAACCATTCCTTCCACGGGCTCTCCAGGACAGAGCGGGGCAGGTGATAGGGTGGTCTCAGGCCTTTCCCGCTGGTTCGGGGTAGGTGAGCCCTGGGCCCTCTGCCTTTTCCCAGGCTCCCTCTGGAGAGCCAAGAGCAGGAAGAGTGACGTCCCCCACACGCTAGGCTTTCTGATTGTGGCTATGGATGAAGCCCGCTTTCCCAAATTGCTTTTTATCTGCTGGACCACCCTCCTGCACTCCCCCAACCCCTACCATTGTCCCTTGTCCCTGCCCCACCCACAGGCCTCAGCACGTGGGCTCTGGATCAGGCTTCCAGCTCCAGCCATAGTCGCTTGGTGACTCTGAGCAAGTAACTTCGGTCTCTTGGTTTCCTGCCTTGTCAAATGGGGCTTTCACCCGTGTCTACAGTGCAGCTGTTTAGAGGATTAAATGAGATTAGTGCAAGGCACTTAGCTAGTGCCTGGAACACAGAGGGCTGACAATAATTTTTTTTAATTTAATTTTATTTATTTTTTTTAAAGATAGAGTCTTTCTCTGTTGCCCAGGCTGGAGTGCAGTGATGCAATCACAGCTCACTGCAGCCCTGACCTGCCCCCCAGGCTCAAGTGATCCTCCCATCTAAGTCTCCCAAATGGCTGGAACTACAGATACACACCACCCTACCTGGCTTTTTTTCTTTTTTTAAGAGACTGGGGGTCTCACTATGTTGCTCAGGCTGGTCTCAAACTCCTGGGCCCAAGCAGTCCTCCCACCTCGGCCTCCCAAAGTGTTGGGATTATAGGCATTGAACCATTGCGCCTGGCCCTACAGGGCCATCAGTAGTTGTCGCCTGTGTTTAGACTATGACTGGTATTGGTGTCAGTGTCGTGGTTTTCAGCTCTTACAGCCTGGTGCCTCTCTGCTGGGTCTTCCACCAACTCTTTCCCAGCTTCACCCCCTGTCTTCCTAGAAAGAGCCTCCTTGCCCGTCACTCCCCTTCCCTTTCCAGGTCTTTTTCTGATCCTGAAGAGACTAGCTGAGAGTCTAGCACCTCTCAAAGGTGTGAATAGAAAACATTTGCCATCTATTGCCTCTAAGGGCGAATCACCTAGGAGACTTCATCTACGTAATAGGAACCTTGGTCCCCACAAGCTTTATCTTTTTTTTTTTTTTTTTTTTTTTGAGACAAAGTCACTCTGTCACCCAGGCTGGAGTGCAGTGGCGTGATCTCAGCTCACTGCAAGCTCCACCTCCCGGGTTCACGCCATTCTCCTGCCTCAGCCTCCTGAGCAGCCGGGATTGTAGGCGCCCACCACCACGCCCGGCTAATTTTTTGTATTTTTAGTAGAAACGGGATTTCACCGTGTTAGCCAGGGTGGTCTTGATCTCCTGACCTGCCCGCCTGTGATCTGCCCGCCTCGGCCTCCCAAAGTGCTGGGATTACAGGCGTGAGCTACCGCCCAGCCTTTTTTTTTCTTTTTTTTTTTTTTGGAGATAGAGCCTCACTCTGTCGCCCAGGCTGGAGTGCAGTGGCATGACCTCGGCTCACTGCAAGCTCTGCTTCCCAGGATCGCACCATCCCTCTGCCTCAGCCGCCTGAGTAGCTGGGACTACAGGCGCCTGCCACCACAGTAATTTTTTGTATTTTTGGTAGAGCTGGGTTTTCACCATGTTAGCCAGGATGGTCTCCATCTCCTGACCTTGTGATCCATCCGCAAAGTGCTGGGATTACAGGCGTGAGTCACCGTGTCCAGCCCACAAGCCTTTATCTTAACCCAGACACCCCTTTCTCTTTTTTCTTTTCTTTTGTGTGTGTGTGTGTGTGTGTGTATGTGTGAGCCAAAGATTTATTTCTTCATTTCTTGCATTTGAGGGACTCTTTGATGACATCCTTGGCCTGAGACTCCTTGCCATAGTCCTTAACTACTACACAACTGCAACCAACCACTTTACGGGGTTTCCCCTCTGTCAGTTTTACAGGGGCCTGCCCATTCCCCTAGTTTCTTGTTGTCATCAACCTTAATGAGGTTGATTTCCCAGACACCCCTTTCTATTGACTCCAGGCCTTTAGATAAACTCTTTCAACCAGTTGCCAATCAGAAAATCTTTGAATCCACCTGTGACCTGTAAGGCTGCCACCCCCAAACTTCAGCTTTGAGTTGTCCCTCTTTTCCAGACTGAACCAGTGCACTCACATATAGCACTCACATATAGCACTTGATGTCTTATGTCTCCCTAAAATGTATGAAATCAAAGGGAAGGGAATCCTCTATAGAATGTAAATTTCCCCACAAGGGGTGGCTCTGCAGGGCCATTTCAGAATATGCTACAGAAATATATTTGGGGGTAAAATGCTTTCTTTTGGGGCTGCCGTCTGTCATGCGATCTGAACTGGAGTCAGGTTGGCACTCAGTGTCTTGTTGCTGCAGCGTCTGCTTGGTCAGTCTTAGGATCTCTGCTTTAATGATAATGCGGGACTGTTGTGCCTGAATTCCAAAGGCAGGATGGTATAATGAGGTGGATCCAATGCCCCCTGCCATCATGGCCTGAACCAGTTTTTCAGGTTTTTGTGGGATCCCCTTGGTCTAGAGGAGGGGTCCATTCAGTTTCCTGAGGGGCTGACGGTTTTATTTTTGGTTCATACCGCTGAGGCAACAGATGGTCTCTGGCAGAGCCACACGCCCCAGCTGGCCACACACTCCCAGTCAGACTTCTCTGCGGTTTGGATTTGTCAGGGTCCTGTTTCCAGAAGATCCGTTAAAGTCAAAGCAAACTCCTACCTACCCCGGCCTCATGGAGCCTTGCTGCGGCCCTGCCATTTGCCCCATCCTGTAGACAGGGCCGCAGGAAGCAGCCCAGCCAGCAACCAGTGTGGAGGGAGAGGGAGTCCAAGGCCTAGGCCGGCCCCTCCCCATCCAGGGGCTGCCCTGCAACCCTCAGTGGTAACTTAGGACAGCCCCTGTTTCCCCTTTGGCTGAAAGGGTCTATACCAGTATGTTACCACTCCCGAACAGTCCCCTTCCTAGGCCTTTGCCACTTTGTTGAATGAAGACCTCACCTGCAGTTAAGCAAAATATTAACAAGTGAGATGCCTTTCAAGATGCAAAAGGATATTTTCCTTCTAAAATCACATGGGCAGGAAGACTCTGAAGATGTTAGAGCCCCAGAGGGCCGGAGAAAGCGAGGAAGAAAGCAATGTGGGTCCTGCAGTGGCCCCTGCCGCTTCTGCCTCCTGCTCTCCCAGGACGCCCAGGGCTGACCCTTGCCGTGCTCCCTTCGCCTGGGCCTCCACGATTTCAGCCACCTCCTGCATCTTCAGGTGGAGCCCAGTGGCAGATACTGGCAGGAAGGAGAAAACATTCAAATGGCTTAGGTTGATGGAAAGTGACACTAATTACAGCCACCATGGTAGACACTTCACATGTGCCTTACCGAGGAAGGGCACCCAGGCACAATCGTGGGCGACTCTACAAACCCAGCCCCTTACCGAACCCCAACAGGCCAGGCTGGCTTCTCCCAGAGTCGGTCTGGCCCTCGGCACAGTGCCCGGGTTGTGTATCCAGAGGCCTGGGCCCACATCCTGACCCTGTTTCTCCCTTATTGGAGGCCCTGGCATTTCGAACCCACTCACCTCTAAGAATTGGATTCTGTACAGTTAAAAAGAAAGGAACAGTGTCCCTTCCCTGAGAGGTGGAGAAGAGGTGGCCAGGAGGGGAGTCCTGGGATAAGCATTTATACGTGATGCTGAGAGACGGGATTCTAGGGAGGGAGGCAGCATTGGCTCAGCTCAGCAGGGGTTGTGCCCCAGCCCAGGGCGGGTGTCCTGCTCCTGCTCTCTGGCAGGCGTCTGCCCGCACCCCCACACTTGGCTTTTGTCTTCAGCACACCCTGCCTGCCCCAGCAGGAAGAGACGAGGAAGACGACTGGGGTTGGTCAGACGGGGCCTGAGCAGTCCCTTTGCCATGCTCTAGTACCGCGGCTTTGGATAAGTCCAGTCTGCTCACCAAGCCTCAGTTTCTTTCTGTGTAATGTGGGCAGCTCCTATCTGAAAGGTTTATTGGGCGGATTTGTGCAGGTCATGGGTGTGAAGCCCCCAGCACAGGCTGGACCATGGTCAGAACTCAGTGTCGCTGGCCTGCGTCTTCACGGTGAGCCCAGGACAGGCCGTGCGTCACCTCCCACAAAGCCCCGCAGAGGGCGCCCAGGGAACTCTTGTTATGCCAGAGCTCAGTGACCCAGGGTAGCACTTCTTGCTGTCCCCTTCCCTTGAGTTCTCAAAAGCCGGCCGGGGCCATGACCACAGGCTGAGGAGCCAGGCCGCCAGGGGCCATCCCAGCTCTGCCTCCTCCGTGGGAGCACTTTCTCCTCTGCAAAGCGGGGAGCAGTCGGACACCTGCCAGCAATGTCTGAGCGAGTCAGGACAGGGAGAAGCCCAGATCCCAGGCGAAGGCTAGTGCTCGTCCCACCTTGGCTGCTCGGAGCCCTGTTCCCTCTTCCTCAGGGACTGGACCCAAACCAGGCCAGGCTGGAAGGCTAGTTGTGTGTTTCAGATGTCACTTGGAGTTGTGAAGCTTTTATCCAAGCTGAGACAATCCCTATTAACTACAATCCCTAGGACACTGAACTGTTGTACTTTATTCGCTTCCTAATTATAGAAGTTCCTGCCATGTAGTAAACACTCAGTAAATGTTAGCGTGGCAGCAGGTAAAGTAGAAAATCTCTTTTCCCCATACGTGACCCTCCTCGTGAAGAGGTTTCTAAAAGCCAGTGGTCCCTTCTCCCTGAGTAAAGAGGGTTGGTAACTTCCAGAAGCGTTTCTTACCCTTTGAGGACTTGTGGCCCTGGGTGGTCACCACACAAGCTCATCCCCCAGCGCGGAGATGTGGCTGCTTCAGGAATTGGGAGGACCCTGCCTGGAAT
The DNA here is from genome assembly GCF_002776525.5 of Piliocolobus tephrosceles. NCBI lineage: Eukaryota > Metazoa > Chordata > Mammalia > Primates > Cercopithecidae > Piliocolobus > Piliocolobus tephrosceles. Next base: position 133,732,800 of record NC_045438.1, on the reverse strand, counting down.
GCACTTTGGCAATGGTTTGCCTTTCTTTTCTGTCATTTCCTTTATTTTTGTGTGTTTCCATTCATCCCTTGTTCCTCAAAACTGCACACAGCCCGCCCTTCTGCTGGCCGAGGTCTGGTTAGCAAATGGCCTGTCTCCAGCAGATCTGGCTTTCCTGGCTGTCAGCCTTCAGGTGCCCTGAAAGCTGACAAAGGTTTCTGAGTCAATGCTGGGATTGAGCAGGAGTTTAGAACATTACTGCAGTGCCGCAATCACTCTTGGATGTTCACGTCCTCTTGGAGTTTTGAGGCAGGCTCAGCTCAGCTCTTTGCTTTGGTATCCTCATAATCAGGTAGAAAGTCTGGGCCAGAGCCAGGCACAGTGGTGCACACCTGCAATCCCAGCACTTTGGGAGGTCAAGGCAGGAAGATAACTTGAGCTCAGGGGTTCAAGACCAGCTTGGGCAACATAGTGAGACCCCATCTCTACAAAAAAAAAAAAAAAAAATAGCCGGGCATGGTAGTACATGCCTATGGTCCCAGCTACGTAGGAGGCTGAGGCGGGAGGATCACTCGAGCCCAGGAGGTCAAGGTGGCAGTGAGCCATCATCATACCACTGCACTCCACTTAAAAAAAGAAAAACCTCTGGGAAGGCGGCTGCCTCTCTCTGCCTTTCTGCAACAGCAGACATTAGATTTGGTCCCAGAGCCACTGTAGGAATTCTGTGGTGACTCTCAGATTTGGGGGTGACTTGGCTGGGCTCAGACCTGGAGTGGTGCCCAGGCCTCACTTGTGCCCAGCAAGGGGTGTGTTCTGCAGGTGCAGCAGAGTGGGGGCTTCCGGCCTGGCTTCAGGGCTCTCTTCACCTGGGCTCTCTGAAGCTTAAGGCTGGCAGTGTCCTCTGTGGGACAAAGTTTATGTCACCATGCACAGGCTCTGGGGAGACTCCTGTGGCCAGCAGTCACCACACGGGGCGCGGGCCAAGCAAGTCATGGTCTGCATGAGCTGGCCCAAGTCACTAGCCTTCCAAATGTAAAGTGACGCCCACCACAACAGCGTAAAAGTCCAGAAAGAGTCCAGAAATACACAGGAATTTCAGATACCATAGAGGCCATTCCAGATTGGGGGAAAAAGATAGCTCATCAAGAAATGGACAGCTTGCTGCCAGAGAAAAAATAAGGTTGGATCTTGACTCTTACACCTTACATCAAAATAATTTCCAGATGGATTAAAGATTTAGCTATAAAAAAGGAAACTTAGGCCGGGCGCAGTGGCTCACGCCTGTAATCCCAGCACTTTGGGAGGCCAAGGCGGGCGGATCACGAGGTCAGGAGATCGATACCATCCTGGCTAACACCGTGAAACCCCGTCTCTACTAAAAATACAAAAAATTAGCAGGGTGCGGTGGCGGGAGTGGCATGAACCTGGGAGGCAGAGCTTGCAACTCAAAAAAAAAAAAAAAAAAAAAAACTTAAATTACAGGAAAAAATAAGGAAGAATGTTAAACACAGTCTTGGACAGGCAAGATCTTTTTAAGCCTGACAGAACTGAGAAGCTCTACAAGAAAAGTTGGGTACACTTAGTTACAAAAAAATAGATTTCTACATGAGCAAAGCCACATAAAAGCCAAAAGATAAATAGCAAACCGGAAAACAAATATCTAACTCATTTCATAGATAAAAAGTTAATTTTCTTTTTTTTTTTTTTTTTTTTTTTGAGATGGAATCTTGTTCTGTCACCCAGGCTGGAGGGTAGTGGCACGATCTCAGCTCACTGCAACCTCCACCTCTTGGGTTCAAGCGATTCTCCTGCCTCAGCCTCCCAAGTAGCTGGAATCACAGGTGCCCTCCACCACACCTGGATAATTTTTGTATGTTTAATAGAGACAGGGGTTCACCATGTTGGTCAGGCTGGTCTCGAACTCCTGACCTCGTGATCTGCCCACTTCGGCCTCCCAAAGTGCTGGCATTACAGATGTGAGCCACTGTGCCCGGCCAAAAGGTTAATTTGCTTTATTTTTTGTTGTACGTACACACACATATATTGTTGTTTCTGTTTGGAGATAGGGTCTCACCATCACCCAGGCTGGAGTGCAGTGGTGCAATCGTGGCTCTCTGTAGCCTTAACCTCTCAGGCTCAATGTTCCTCCCACCCAGCTTCCCAAGTAGCTGAGACTACAGGTACACAGCACCATTCCTGGCTAATTTTTTTATTTTTGTAGAAACAGAGTCTCACTACAGTGTCCAAGCTGGCCTCAAACTCCTGGGCTCAAGTGATCCTCCCACCTCGCCTTGGCCTCCGAAAGTGTTGGGATTACAAGCGTGAGCCATTGCAACGGGCCAGTTTTCTTACTATGTAAAGAACTGCTACGTAGCTATGCAGAAAAGACCGACAACTTCATAGAAAAACTCTGAGGCTGTAAGCAAGTTAACTCCTGGAAAAGGAGCTCTGGGTGTCCCCAAGTGTGCGGCAGCAGGGCCATGTGGACAGCACTGGGGCTGAATCTGGCTCCAAATGCACTTACCATATGACCTTCCAAAGTCGCCAAAACTTTGTGGGCCTCGGCTTCCTCAGCTGTAGGGTGGGAATAACAATAGCCCCAATTTTTTTTTTTTTTTTTTTTTTGAGGTGGAATCTCACCCTGTCATCCAGGCTGGGGTGCAGTGGCGGGATCTCGGCTCACTTCAAGCTCCGCCTCCCAGGATCAATTGATTCTCCTGCCTCAGCCTCCCGAGTAGCTGGGATTACAGGTGCCCACCACACCCAGCTAATTTTTGTACTTTTAGTAGAGATGGGGTTTCGCCATGTTGGCCAGGCTGGTCTGGAACTTCTGACCTCATGATCCGCTTGCCTCAGCCTCCCAAAGTGCTGGGATTACAGGGGTGAGCCACCTGCCCGGCCACAATAGTCCCTATTACTAAATGGCTTGGGCAGGTCCAGCATGGAGTAGGGAGGGAGTGCTTTGGAAATGCTAGATAGATAAAACATGGGAAGATGCTCAGCGTCACGTCTGGATGAGATGATCCTACTCTGGTAAGAAATGTGTAAATTGAAACTGCAGTGATAGACTCTTTCCCTGCTGTGCCACTGACGGTGTGGAGGATCTAGCACTGGCGTCACTAAGAAGAGCAGAAAGAGCTGTCAATGTTAAGTGCACACACCCGTCAAGCAAGCAGAAACCCTTCCTCGTAACAGGCCTCGACACGACCCATGCAGGGAGGTGCTCATGCAGCACTGTGTGCAGTTGCTGAAGTTGAAGCAAATGTCCTTCAACAGGGAACTGGCTGAGTAAATTATAGCGTATTCCTAACCTAGATGATGCTGCAGCTTGTCCAGAGGAGGTGGGCCCGCATACACTGCTGCGGAACAATCTCCCGTGTATATTCAGCGATAAGAACAAGGCACCGAGCGTGTACAAGAATGGTATTTGTGTGAAAATGCAGTGTGCAGGCACATGCCTGTCTGTGCCCAGCTGGGCTCTGGGGAAGTCCAGGAAGTGGCAGCAGCTGCAACTGCAAGGGGCTCCATGACTGAGCGACGGGCAGGACCTGTGAATTTTGTATCATAGGCCATACTGTGTATTTTAAAATTAAATCTGCTCACACTATCTTGTGACTATTGTAATTAGAGACGTCCTCGCAGGGGCCAGGAGCATGAAGGAAAGAGGCTGCCCAGAGTCACATCTTAGCTCTACCACTAGATATGTGATGTCAAGACATTTCTGACCTCTGTGTGCCTCAGTTTCCTCATCTATTAAAACAGAGGAACGGGATTAACAGAAACCCTAACATGCAGGTTGTGAGCATGAAGTGGGATGTGCCAGGTGACAGCTTTCAGCCCTGTCATAGAGTGAGAAAACAGCAGGAGCACCAGCCTCCGTCCCCACATCCTCTCATCGTGCTTAGCGCTGCCGGTGGGCGCTCCATGTGCCTCTCCACCCTCAGCTGCTCCATTGAGGCCAGTGGAGGCCGCAGAGAACAGCGCAGACTGGGCTCAGCTCTGACCCACCCTTCTCCCTGGGACAAGGACGCCCTTCTCTGACAGTCTCCTTCTTGGGGTGAGGCTGGCTCCTCGGGTAGCCGCCCCTGTCACCAGCCGTCCGCCTGAGGTGGTTGTTACAGCCTTAGAATTATAAAATCCTGTCCAAGAGGAACCTTGGGATAAGTCCACCCGTTCTTTATCTTGGATGCATGGAACCTGCTCCCCAGAAAAATGCACACACACTCAGGGGCCAGGGCTTGTGGCTGGGCCTGGGCAGGCGGCACCCGCACCCTTGTGTGCCCTGCTGGCCTCAGCACCTTGTGCATATTCTGGAGCCCCAGCTCTGCCCAGCTACCCTGGGAGCCACCTGGATGGGCGTGGGCAGTCTGGGCAGACTTGTCCCCGTGCCCTCTTGGTGCCTGCAGTGAAGGAGAATTTGGTGCGGGGCCGTGAAAGGCCCACCTGACCCCCTCAGGGCCACCAGCTGTCCACCCAAGAGGGGCCCTGACATCCACTTTCTGCTCTCAGGGGTCTAATGTGATGGAAGAGCAGGACCTGCGGGACATCGGCATCAGTGACCCACAGCACCGGCGGAAGTTGCTCCAGGCGGCACGCTCCCTGCCCAAGGTGACTGTCGCCAGCCCTGTAGCCTCGCCTGTGTGGAGCCAGGGCCACCTCCCTAGCACCACCTGCACCATGAACAGGGCAGGAGCGGGGCTCCAGCATGGCGGGGCCTCTACTCCTCACCCTAGGAGCTCCAGAGGGCCGCACACAACCTGTTTGCTTCCTCACTACACCCTAAGGCCGTTGGAGAGCCAGCAGAACCCTAGGGCAGGGAGTGGCTCCTCCGGGGTCAGGAGGAGGTTCTGGGAGTCTGCCGGGCTCGGGAGCTTGGCTTGGCCTTTCACCCAGAGCCCCCTTCAGAGTCTCTCTGGCTCACTGGAGCCCAGGCCAGCCTGCACTGAGCCTTGGCACCAGGCCCCTCCCTCAGTGGGCTTGAGGGAGGTACTGTCTTCCCTGGGGAGCCAGGAGCTGGTGGGCTCGAGCCTCTCCCCTGCACCTGTGCTGAGTCCAGTGGCCCCGTCCCTTCTACCTGCCCAGAGCTTGGGAAGTGCCTGCTCTGAGGGCACACACTATTCTCTTATCCCTCCAGGCCCGTGATCTCAGCGGAGCTCAGGGTGGAGGCGTTCTGCAGACCCCCCTCCCGACCTAGGGCTTGTCTGCTAGGGCCGTCTTCGAGCCCTGTCGGTGCTCCAGCGGCTCCTGCCTTCCCCATGGGGAAGCCGAGACCAGCGAGTGATAGGAGAGGCTGTGTGAAGAGAGGGACTCGAAGGTGCTGAGGAACCCAAACACGCAGGACCCCCTTGGCCACAGTCTGCGTGAGCTGACTGGGTCTGTGGTCCTTGGGTCCCTCTTCTGTGAGTGCTGAGATGTCTGTTTCGCCTCCCTCCTTGCCCTGTAGGTGAAGGCTCTGGGTTATGATGGGAACAGCCCCCCTTCCGTGCCCTCCTGGCTGGACTCCCTGGGGCTGCAGGACTACGTCCATTCCTTCCTGTCAAGTGGCTACGGCTCCATCGACACCGTGAAGAACCTCTGGGAGCTGGAGCTCGTCAACGTGAGTAGCCCCTGCGTGGCCCGGCCTGGACCCTCCAGAAGCCTGAGCTCCCCTTAGGGGCAGCCTGGCCCAGCGGGAGAGTGCTGGGGGCTGGAGCAGACCGAGTGAGTTGGCCACCTGACGTGTCACCTCCCTGCTCCTCATCACCCAGGTCCTGAAGGTCCAGCTGCTGGGCCATCGCAAGCGCATCATCGCCTCCCTCGCAGACAGGCCATATGAGGAGCCGCCCCAGAAGCCCCCCAGATTCTCCCAGCTGAGGGTGAGTCAGGGAGGGACGGAAAGGAACGTCTGTTTGTTCTCTGTATTTGTAGGAATTACATAGAATTCTTTAGGATTCTTCAGAGACTGCGCCACTGTAGTGTAGGAGAAAGCAGCTCCAACAAGAAGAGAGGAGCACAGGAGAGGGGGTTTAGAGACGTTCCCCGCCACCCATTGCTATTTGGGGATGGCCTATCAAACATAAAACTTGGGGGATAGTGGGAAAACACCAGGCCGTGCCTGGGCATTGGACTCAGCTCTGTGGCTGGGGACAGGGAGGGTCCGGGTCGGATAACACCTGAGACAAATCCAAACGGCCAGGACTTGCAGCCTCCTGGCAGCCCCCACATCTGAGTTCGAATTTCCAGGCTCGGGTGGCTAAGACAGCTTGCATTTTAAAAACCTCACCAGTGATCTGTTGCTCCTGCCGGTCATTCCTGACTGCAGAAATGGGTTAGACCCAGAGCCTGCGGCTGAGGAGGGGCTCTCCCCCAGCCCCAGGCCACAGCGTGCAGGAATGGCGGTAACTGGAGCAGGGAGCCCTCGGGTACCCTGGGCAGGTCTCACCCCACTGAACCCTCAGGGGCTTCGTGAAGTGGGTCCTGTTCATCCTCCTCTTACAGATGAGAAAGTGGAGGCCCAGCCCTGCTCTGAGAACCAGATACACAACTGACATTCAAATATAGACACTGAGAAGCCCGGTTTTTATTCTGTGGGAGACAGTGGCTTTAGGGCCCTGACTGACATTTTCCTCAGGAGGGTGCTTTGGTCATGCGCAGAGGCCTGCAATGGATCAGGACAGAAGATTTAATCTTTTATAAATGCAAAAGTGGCTTCCCCACCCTCTTTGGGGACACTAGTGGACAGTGGCTGCGTGGTGCCACTTGTCTGACACCCCTGTGGCGTTGGCCCCTTCGATCCCTGCTGCTTCTCCTGGTGCCGCTCCCTGTGCCGTCCTAACCAGCAGCGCTGGCTGACACCTGTAGCCGGGCACTGGGCTGAGGGTTGCAAGTTCCACCTGGATTTCTCCCTCCACAGTGCCAAGATTTGCTCTCCCAGACGTCATCCCCGCTGAGCCAGAATGATTCCTGCACTGGGCGGTCGGCTGACCTACTGCTGCCTCCAGGGGACACAGGCAGGAGGCGCCATGACAGTCTCCATGACCCCGTGGCACCCTCCCGAGCGGAGCGCTTCAGGATGCAGGTGGGGCAGGGCGGGTAGGTGGTGGGGAGTGGAGCTGCGGCCAGGGTCTGCCTCATTCCGCTGGGCGGGACAGGGCCTCCCAGAATCACCTGCTGCCCCATACCCGAGCACAGTTGGGCTGGCACCAGAGTCAGGAGGCACCAGCCTGCTCTGCTCACCCACACCCAGCCGCCTTGTGTAAGGCTCACCCAGCCCCCATGGTGCCGAGCTCAGGCCGCACAACTCATTTCAGCAGTCGGCTGCCAGGGCCACTCCTGTGGCCTGCACTTCCCTCCCTCAGGGGTTCAGATCCCGTGTCCACTCTTTCTCTGTGGCCTCCTGCATCCTGCCCTGCTGGCCCCAGAGCCCTCTGTGCAATCCTGGCCTCCCTGAGCTCCTTCTTGGCCCCTTCCTTCTCTGCTTACCTGCGTTGTTCCCAGACAACTGCTTTCCCTGCAGCCTCACCTCTGCAGCGTTCTCTGTCTGCAGCCCCATGGGGGGGCACCTCTGGAGACACCTCCTGCGCTCCCGGTGCCCGCTCCAGCCCTGGCCGAGGTGGGCCCGTCTCACATTCCTGGCTCACCCTCTCAGCATCATTTCCAGGGGTCCTGGATTTACTCAGGACCTGCCTGTCCTGCCTCTTGCCTTGTAGGGACCCTGGCTTTGTCCTTTGTCCTCTTCTTGGCCTGTCAGACACAGGATTGGCAGGTGTCCCTCAGGCCCCTCTGGGTGAACTTCAGCTTCACCCCTGCCTGCTTCTCTGACTCTCACTTTTCACTTCTGGCTCTGGGGACTTCCCTTCCCTTTCTACTAGCACAGCCGTGAGTTTTAAAGGAAAACACATCGTCCGGCAATTCCGATTGCTGCTGAGAGTCCCTGCAGCTGCTGGGAAGGGCGGGCCTCCGTGTTTCCTGAATCTTTTCCTTCCTCTCCGTTCCTTCTACCAGCACCCTGGGCAGGGACCCATCAGCTCTCGCCTGGACCGCAGTGGCCTCCCCCACCCTCCAGCTGCTGCCAGAAGGATCCATTTGAAATGCGTTCCCAGGCACGGGGCGCTTCACTGGCTTCCCAGCTGTGAAGGTCCCTCCCAGGCCCTGGGCTGGGCCCCAAGGCGTCCCGGGGTCTCATGACCGCTGCTCTCTCCTTTGGTCTATATGCAGAACAGCCTGGCAGCCTGTGCCCCCCATCCCCCCCCACCCCCCCACAGACTCTGCCATCTCCTCTCTGGTCATTTCCCATCTCCTTTGAGACTCATCTCGGACACCACAGAGACTGTCCTTCCCGAGCCCTGCTCTCAGGCCATTTGGGTCGCTGCTGCGCCTCTGCTGTGGCCGGCGCCTCCCCTCTCCCGCAGTGGGTTTGAATTGCTGGTCTGCCCCCTGCCGTCTCCACTTGACCCTTGAACTTGCTGAGGTCACTGGCATCTCACCCTTGGGTGTGCTCCTCTGGAGCAAGGAGCAGGTGTCCAATTGCATGTGTTCTGCAGGAGGAGCACCGCGAGGCCAAGCTGACCCTGCGGCCCCCCAGCCTGGCAGCCCCCTACGCCCCAGTGCAGAGTTGGCAACACCAGCCAGAGAAACTCATCTTCGAGTCCTGCGGTTATGAAGCCAATGTGAGTTGCTTCCACCCTCCCAGCAGGGCCGGTCTCCCTGCTCCTTCTCGGCCAGGCACCTGCGGCTGGGTCCCAGCAGGGACTCCACAAAGCCAGGCCCAGGACTCGCAAGCTGTTCTCCACTCTTCAGCCACTCTTGGCAGCTAAGGCAAAGGGGTGGAGGCCTCTGGGGGTCCTTTAGCCAGAGAGTTGGATGGAGGGTCTCTCCAGCTGGGGCAGGAGAGGGCTGTTACTGGGACAGGTAACCACTTGATTGTGGGACAGTCCCAAATTGGCTGGGTCACCCCTGCATGGAAACGCAGGATTTCCTAAGCCTGGCCACTGCTCACCCCCACAGTATCTGGGCTCCATGCTGATCAAAGATCTGCGAGGGACAGAATCCACACAAGACGCCTGTGCCAAGATGCGGGTAGGGTGCCTATATGGGTTGGAGGGTATCTGTGCGGGCTGGAGGGTGCCTGGGACTGGCTAGGACAGAAGGCAGCAATGGGGGCAGTAGCTACAGTTGCCTGGGCCCTGCTGTGCTATGTAAGGATGGGAGGGAAGCTGGCACCTGCGGAAGCCCAGGAGGCTTAGCCCTGAGTAGGGGCACTGACAGGGCCACTCCTTATTTCCTGTAGAAATCTACCGAGCACATGAAGAAGATCCCTACCATCATCCTGTCCATCACATACAAAGGTGTCAAGTTCATCGACGCCTCCAACAAGGTGTGCTGCTTATAGGGACTCTTGGCGGGAGTGGGACCCACGTCCCCGTCAGACCCACAGGGCTCCAGGGCAAGCAATCCGGCTGCCTTCTCTCATCCCTTATCTCCCGGAGGGTCCCCAGTCCTCATTACTTCCCACTTCTCCAAGAAGCGTGTCTCTCATCTGTTGGCCTGGGTGCCTGCTGTCAGCCCCGTCCTGCCCTAGTGGTGACTGCTGTTAGCTTCTCCACCTGGGCTCCGCTGGCCACGTGCCTGCTCACAGGTTTTCACAGATGTGATTCCCTCCGTGAGCAAAGGCCTCCCCCTGTGCGCCACTGCGTGGGATCCCACCTTCCTGACACCCTTCTCTCTTTGCCCCCACCCTGGGAGGTGGGAGAGGCTGGGGAGAGCTTGTGGTTGGGTGTGAACATTTTACTGCCTTAGTTGTGGTCAGGGGTGGAGACCTCAAACCGAAATCGGGGAAGGTTAGATACCATCCCCCACCCCCACCAATAAACAAAATGAGAAGATGGAGAGGGGTTTGCTTGATGCTCTAGGCTGGGACAGAGAACAGTGACAATGGTAACAGGCTGGGGTGGGGGGTGCCAGAGGGATGCCTAAGCCTGAGAATTCCAGAACACGGCTCTCCCCAGCAGAACGTCATCGCAGAGCATGAGATCCGGAACATTTCCTGTGCGGCCCAGGACCCAGAGGACCTCTGTACCTTTGCCTACATCACCAAGGACCTGCAGACCAGCCACCACTATTGCCATGTGTTCAGCACCGTGGATGTGGTGGGTGGGGTCCTGGGGCTGGGCGGGGTGGGCTTGGGTTGCCAGCCCTGAGGCATCCAGCCCCATTGCAGGGCACAGATGCGGCGCTGTCCTGGCCCCTGGCCAGTGCCTGGCAAATGGTTGGTTCACGAATGGAGCCCAGCAGCACTCCAGGCCAGTCCCCTTTCACAGTGATGAGACTGACGCACAGAGGGAGCAGAGACCGGCCCAGTGCACTAGGGATAGGGGGGTTCCAGCTTTTTTTTTTTTTTTTTTTTTTTTAAGAGATGGAGTCTCGCTATGTTGCCCAGGCTGGCCTTGCACTCCTGGGTTCAGGCAAGTTACCCACCTCAGCCTCCCACATAACTGCTAATAGGCATGAGCCACCGCCCCTGACTTTCTAGGTTTTCGGCGAGTGTTTTCTTAGGTCAGGCAAGGCGATTGTCTCCCCCGGCTCCCTGCCCTAGCTCTCCAACCTCTGCCTGGGCCGCCTCCCAGAAATGCCCTCTACTTCCCTCTTAAGGGCAGCCGTGCCCTCTTTGGCAGATTTTCTTGCCTCAAATTCCTGCTGAGGCTCGGCTCTGGGTGCCACTGGGCTGAGGAGAGTTCATCCTCACACAGCTGCCCACAGGGAGCAGACCAGAAATGACAGCCCACAGGCAGGGGTTCCCGGTAACCTGCAACAAAGCCTGGGAGGGGCCCCAGGCTGCCTCCTCACCCCAGGAGGAAGTCAGAGGGGTCCAGGTCTCTGCTGTCCTCAGGGATAGCAGCTGTTTCCAGAATCTCTGTGGCTCCTGGAATACAGGCAGCTCTGGGCATCCTCACACTCCCAGGACTTCATCCACCCCAGCCCTCTGCTGGCTCTGGGCCAGTGAAGGTTAGGAGGAGCCAGGCTTTGCCGCTTGCTAGCTGTGTGAGCTTGGAAACATCACGTCTGCCTGCTTCCTCATCTGTCTGGAGGGCATGTAATGTGGCCCACCTCAGGGGCCACTGTGAGATGGATGAGGTGGTCCACACAGCACAGTCAGTGGCATTAACCTGTTGCTGACTTTTCCCACATACACTCAGTTCTGCTGTAATGCCATATATATGCTCCTAACCATGTGCTGTGTAAAATCACACAATAAAACCACAGGGTTTAAGGGGAAATGGAGTTAGGGGCACAGCACTCACAAACTTTGTCGGTGACACATTAAAAACAAAAGCACTAGCACCACTTATATTAAATGGTTAAGAAATACCCAAGTACTACCTCAGGCATGGCACCCTGCCTTGGCAAAGACCTGCCGTGGGCTTGCAGCAGTGTGCACCTGCCGTCCCCACAGCTCAGCTCCCGGCCACATCCTGTGTAGAGCGGGGAGAACAACAGGGACCTAGGGAGAGGGAGAGTAGGGAAAGGAGGGAAGAGTGAAGGGAGGTGGGAGCACTCCGGGTAGACTTAGAAGGGGACACGTGGTCCCTGCGAGGAAGGTCATATCCAGTGTGAAGCTATGGCACCAGGTGTGGTGGGGCAGGGGGCGTCTGTCTCCTGAGGGCTTGGTTCAGCTGGCAGCAGTTTTTGCATTTTCCTGGTGTCTCTATCCCATGAAATCCTGCAGAAGGAAAGTGTTAGGCTCAAATTGTGTCTTTTCAAAACCAGTGTTCTCTTCATACCCCAGATGCTGCCTGTGTGCTCAGGGTGGGGGTGAGGACAGGGCAGGAGTGGGTGAAGCGGCTCCTGAACCGGGCGCTTAAGTGGTGATCTGCTTCCTCCCAGAACCTGACCTACGAGATCATCCTGACGCTGGGGCAGGCCTTCGAGGTGGCCTATCAGTTGGCCCTGCAGGCCCAGAAGTCCAGGGCAGTGGGCGCCTCTGCAGCTGAGATGATTGAAACAAAATCTTCCAAACCGGTGCCTAAGCCTCGGGTCGGCGTGAGGAAATCCGCAGTACGTGGGCCCCGCTGGACAAGATCCCCCCCTCCCTGGCCCCGGGGATTCAAGGGCTCGGGGTGACCAGCACGAGGAGGGTCTTCTGGCACTTCCAGAAAGCTGGCCCCCCAGGGAAATGACCCTCTTGTCTCCCACCCCTGCCAGGTCTTGCCCTGGAAAGGCAACAGCTCCTCTGGCCTGGGCGGGCCTCTGCTGCTCCCGCTGCCCTCCCTCGCCGGGCTCCCCCAAGGGCAAGGCCATCAAGGGGCTGCAGAGAGCGGCCCGCAGGCAGCCCCCAGTAACTGCGCCATCCCTGTGTCTGTGTCTGCTTTGCTCTGCACCCCAGGTGCTGCTGCCCCCCGATAGTCGCTGTTGTTACTGTCACACCTGCACCACCCACCGTCCTTCCTACCTACCGCTGCCGTCTGTTAGTCCTGGAGTCAAGGTCTTTACGCCCCCTGCTGTCTTGTGTGTCAGTGTCCCCGAAGTGACCGTGAGCGCTCTTAGCCTCTGGTGGCCTCTCCGTCTGCCTCTGTGACATTCTTTCCCCTCTTCCTGAGATGCCCTCTGCCTGTCCTGCGTGTGCTTCAGCCCGCTCTGTTTTTCTGTTGTGTGTCCTCTCTCCAGAGGTCTGGGGTGACTGCTGTGGTCTTGCCTTGGGGTGAGCTCTCTGGCCCTACCAGAGACACCCGAGGCTTGACATTTCCAAGCCCCATATCCCTTTCCTGCCCAGTGTGAGCAGGTTTGGGGCTTAGAGCAGGAGACCTGGGTAGGACAGGGGTCCTTTAACTGAGCAATCCCAAGAAATCCTGGAGAGAGGTTGTGCCTGGAGGTGGCCCTCGCCAAGATGCTCCGGGAGGGTGTCCCTCCTCCGCCGGCCCCCAGGGGTCTGCTCTTTGACTGAGGAGAATAAGGGCTACCGCTCCCAGCACAGGGGCCACAGCCCAGCCTGGGGGTGGGAGGGGCCTGCTGCCTCCAGCCCTGGCACAGAGCTCCCTCTGACTCTTGACTGCTTCCTTGTTTGGCAGCTGGAACCACCCGATATGGACCAAGATGCCCAATCCCATGCCAGTGTCTCCTGGGTTGTGGACCCCAAACCAGACTCTAAGCGGAGCCTCAGCACCAAGTATGAGACCACTATCTTCTAAAACAACCCACTCCCTGTCTCCACTAGTCTCACTGTGCCTTTGCCATCCGATCTTTCTGCTGTCCTCAACTCTCTCCTTCCAGCTGCTGATGCCAAGGCCCCAACTGCACTGGGACCTGCTCCTCCTGGGCGGGCGGCAGCGTAGACGCTGTACACTCGCAGCTCTCGTACCTACCACCACCGAACACTGTGAATTCTCCCCCTTGGGCTGAGGACAGCTTGAGGGGGTGAGTTGCCTCTGAGGTGGGCACCAAGAGGGCTCAGGGGTTCTGTTGCACCCCAGAAGCCTCCACGGGCAGGCACTGTGAACCCCGACGGGCAGGGCAGTCTCCAGCAGAATCCCAATGGCACTGATAGCTCCCTGGGGTTGGGCTGGGCTCTATGTGGCTCCCTCCTCCTGTCTGCTGTCCTGAGCCACAGCTGGGCACCATTGCCAAGAGCTAGCTGACTATTCTCCCCTCTCCTGAAACAACCGACCACTGTGACCACCCAGTGCCAGAGTCCCCAGCACTCTGCTCACAGCCGGCCTGCAGCCCTACCCCACTGTCCTCCGCTACTCTGAGGAGCTGGCCTCACTCTCATGGCTACGCCCTTGTGAGACCTTGAGCTCAGTGATGTGGCTGGACCAGGGATAGACTGCTTTCTGTGAGGGCCCAAGATACGCGCCAGGCCCTTGGGTCCGTGCTGACTGTCCCGCTTGGGGCTCTGGGTATCTCAACACTCACGGGCTGGCTCACACAGCAGGTGTCTCAGTCCTGATGGGCCTTCCCCTCCAAGGAGGGGGGTGGCACGTGTGTGGACAGCCCCTCTGTCTTCACCACGGAGTCTCAAGGCCTGGCAGCCTTGGGCCTGACTCTGGAGTCTAGCTCACTGAGGAGGAAAGCCTTCTGTAGAACCAACAAGGAGGCGGCCTGTGCCCTGCACACACGGCGCACCTTCTTCCCTCACAGAACAGAGCTGCTGGAGGACAGGGACCTGGACCAAGTGGCCTCCATTGTCCTCTGGGAGCTTTCTGACATTCTCCACGGTGGGGGATCACAGATAGCGCCGTCCAGCGCGCCCCTGAACACCTCCCTCAGCCTCCTGACTCCTCTGAGAGGACAGGCCGTCCCCTCACAGCAGCTCAGCAGCTGGGATGGTGGAGCTGTCTCTGAAGAGGCCCCCGTTCTCCAGTGTGGGCAAACCAGTTTGGATGGCAGGAGACAGGAAGGCAGCCGTGCACACAGCAGAGTCCACTAGGAAAGCCGGTCGGCCAGGGCAGTCAAAACCCAAGTCGACAAACTGGGTGGGTCCTGTGCACCCACCCATCCTTGTGCCTTCCTGAGCAGAGTCGCGGAGCCAGAGGCGGCGGGGGCTGCGGGCTGTGGGTGCTCAAAGCAGGCGCGGAGGGTGCCCAGGGGAGGCTGTGAGGGATCTTCTGTCCTGCTGTGTTTCCTTTCCGTTTCCTCCACCGTCCGCAGGCCCCATTGGTTAACCCTTTCCTCCCCCCATTGTTTGCTTCTGCCAAGCTGAGCCACTGAGGAACCACACTGTGCTGCGGAAAATAGACGTGGGGGCATAGGCTCCCACTGCCATCACCGCCGCCGCCTCACCTGCAGCTTTGAAGACCCAGGCCTCACCTCCGCCTGCAGGACCTCCTCTTGGCCACTTGGCCTGGGCCTGCCACCACCACGTCTTGCAGAATGAGCCCTGCCTGGGCTGTGGAGAAGCACTCCAGGCCGCTGGCAGATGGGACTGGCATTCCAGAGGGTCAAGAAGTGACTTGTTGAGAACACATTGTTTTTAACAGAAACAAAATCTTTTTATAAAGTGAACTTTTAACACTTGGCTCAAACCTCTAGGTCATACTGCCAATCTTTAGACAAATGGTCATGGGGCAGGGGACAGGGGAGCTGAGGCTGGTTCAGAGGCCAGCCTGCACAGCCTCTGTCCTCAGGATGGGACCTGGGTGCAGCTCAGCGGGTCTGAAGAGAAGGTGGTGGCCTGTGGGTGAGGGGAACGGAGCAGGCTCGGGCAGAATTGCGTACGGTGCGTCTGCTTTTCAAACCTGACCATAGCAGCTGCTGCTCTTTATGAACTGCCCGATTTCCTGTCCCCTTCAGGGGCTGGACACAGGCTTCTTGTAAGAACACAGCCCTAGAGGCACCTGAGCAACTCAAAGGTTTCCGGTCCATTTCTGGGGTTCCCGATGGGAAGTTTCAGTGGCCAAATGAAGATGTGTGTGCAGTTTCTAGTGCTGGGAAGTCTCAGCCAGCACCAGAGCGCCAGGCCTCTCCCTGGCCTCTTACCTGTCAGTGACCGGAGCACTGCCCTGGGCTGGCGCTGTGCTGCCTGCATTGTGTCAGAGAACAGGAAAAGCAGCTTTGGGGCGTTAATGTTTGGAGTAGGTCAGCTCAGGTTGCTACTTGCCAATTTGTGATTTGTCTAATCAGCCTGTGTGATTGGGGCTCATTTTAATTCTCTGAATTATTGGTTTGACGGTTACACTCTCGGCAGCTGGGCTCATCCCCAGCCCCTGGTGTGGAAAAGGCTAAATAAGGTGACAGTGCATCAGTGCTCCCCCGCGTGGCCTTTGGGGCAGGCTGGCGTCCTAGTGCACCTCTGCTTCTTAAGCTTTCCTGCTGCTCACTTTGCTTTTAAAAGTAACTTGGGTTGCAGTCTTCCCTCTGGACTAGAGTAGAAATGCAGGGGAAACTGCTGTGGATTTGAGAGGCAAAGTTGGCTCAGCTGTGTGCCCAGTTCCTCCTGTGGGCACTTTAGTAGGCTCTGAGCTTTCCTGGCATAGGTCAATCTGGTCCCAGGATGAATAGTCCAGGCTTCAGCAACACTCCTCTTTCCCCGCAAAGGCTGTGAATTTAAATTCTTTGTGGGTGTGTATGTGCAGGGAGTACTGTTAGGCACATTCTTAACCCATGTGGTTGGCCAGAAATCAGAAGTGGGGCTGTGTCTCTGGCTGGCTGGAGGCCAGGCCTTGTGGGTTTCTATCTGCTAAGTGCCCAGCAGGTTGGGGCCTGGGACCCAGCTCCCTCTGCGACAGAGGCGGGCCCCCCTCCACTTCTTGGTACTAAACAAAGACCTTGACACCTTGCAGTTTCACTTCATTTCCTGCTCCTTTCAGGGCCTGTGAGGATTCCCATGCGCTAACGCTGTACAGTACTCGGCCCCGACTTTCTTCCCAGAGTTGACCAGGAACCCTAAAGCATCCAGAGTAGACTGCGCTGCTGCTGTGCACATGCTGGTGCCCATCTTCCTCCTGAGGGGCCAGGCCATGTCTAAGTGGGCCTCTGTTGGGGGGCGGCAGGTCCGAAAGAACCTGCAGACACTACGATGCACTCCTCACGCTGTCTTTTGTGCTTAGATCATCCATAGGTGTTTCTTCTGCTTGAAGCTGCTATATCGTCTTTATTTATTCAGGGTATGTTCATATTGGAAGCCTTGGCTAGTCTGCTGTGGCCCTGGGTTCTGTTTAGAGATTGGTTTATTTCTGAATATTCAAGAAAGGAAAATGACTGGGCCTTTCTTTTCTTCTCCTCTGGGGCAGGTTGTCTCCCTTTCCTAGAAAGGTTATTGTAACTTTAAGGACAGGCTTCAGGTGGGAAGGCCCCTACTTTTGCACTTCTCCAAGTGCAGGTCACACCAGGGGCAGACCCTGTTGCTGCGTTTCTGAACTGTGAAGGCGCCTATTCAGGTGGGAGACTTCAGATGGGCTCAGTACCTGTTCCAGCCACAGGCTTCTTGTCCGCTTCTTCTTCCCTGTCCACCAGCTGCTCAGCGCATAAGACCTTCCCGACAGGCTCTGCGTGTGCAGTGCTCCGTGTCCCTCCTGGGCCCTCCAGCTTCAGACACTAATGGGAGTTCCCGAGACACTCGGGTTGGAGCAGGCAGCAGGCAGACATTAGAAAGCCAGTCTGAACGGGGGCCGTCTGTGAGATGCCCAGGCCAGCTCACAAGTATTGTCGCTCATGGTGTGGCAATGGACTGAACTGTAATAAAAAAATGTTATTTAATCTTTGTCTCTGTATTTTGATACTTGAATGACTTCCCTTTTTGTTTTACTGTACATAAAATTGTTAATCTGTCTGATTTTGTCTGAATTATAAACATTTTGAGGTACCAAACATAACCAATCTGTGCAGCAACATAGACTGACCTCACTACCCAAGAGACTGTAAATATTCCTGGGCTTCCAGCTTTGGTTTTGTTATTTTCATAACTGTACAACTTAGAACAGACTGAATTAATAAATGAGAAGCGACATGAACGCAGCCTTAATTCTGAGTCTTTGAATTGGAAAGCGTCTTGATGGTTTTCTGGCAGAGGCGTGGGCACAGGCGAGATGCAGGCTGAGGGTTGCTGAGTTGCATCCTACGCTGTTTGGCTTTCTGTCTCGCACTCTCTTAACTGTTACAGCTGCCCTGTGAGGTGCAAGGGCCCCACGATTCACCTCCCCTCCTTAGGAGCATCGTGCTGTGAACACCAAGCCAGGGCCACATCCTGGTTACTGCTGCAGCTGCATCTCTTCTGCATCCTGGTCTGGGCTTGTCCACCCACAGACATGAGTCAAACACCTGCCTCCCGGGCAGCCTGGGGAATCTAGAGCTGTGAAAGAAATTGGGCTCCTTTCAGGAACTTGCTTGGATTGCAGTGGTTAAGTTTCAGACATAAACAACTAGCTCCCGGCCTGAAGCCATGCTGTGGCCGGGATGCAGAGGGCAAAGTGTTCCCAGCGGGCTGGTGGCAGGGAGAGGAAGGGGCGGGGTGCTGAGCTATATTTAAAGGGGAGAATTTGGGAAGGTACAAGCGGTCACAGCAGCCCCTTCGTTGATGGAACACCTATGTTCCAGCTCTGCTAGCTTTCCAGGCAACCATCTCATTAGCCCCCCCTTTCCGGACAGGTGTTGTCACCTCTATTCATAAAGCAGGGCCCAGGGCCAGCGGGAGGGACTTTGAGCCCCATCTGGTCCAGTGGCTCCAGCTGCCGGAGCCCCTATTCCTAGGCCTGCTTCAACCCCAGTTGCCCAGCACTGAATGCTTTTATTCCTGAGTTTCTGTGGACTCTTCCATTTCTTAAAAGGGCCTTAAAAAAGAAAATCACTTATCTAGTTCAATACCCAGTTTTATTTGTAAAGAAAACAAGGTCCAGACTAGGAAAACGATTTTCTTCTAGCCAGCCTGCCAGCGAATGGCAGAGAGGGAGCCAAATCCCACGTTGTTACTCCCAGTTAGGGCTTTGTAGACCACACTGCATTGAATTGGGAAAGTCCACTGAGGCCCGGTCGGGGAAGGCCTCACATTCCAGAGGGGTTCTTCACCCCCACATCCCTTGGCTCCCTGGCTATGGCGCTCTTTCCTAAGCAGAAGAAACCTGACAGCCGGAAGAGAAAGGTCGGGTCATAACTAGTGTCATCAGGGCACCAGGACATATCGCTGCTATCATCATCCCTTCTGGGGCCACCTTACACATTCTGCCTGCCTCTGTGTGAGGCAGAATCCCCGGCCTCTTCCACTCACTCCTTTCTCCTCCTTCAAGGGCTCGTTTCTGTCATATTCCTCCACGTCGTCATGAGCCTCCCCTTCACGGCAGCTGGGCTGTTACTACTGAAAATTGGGATAGATCAACCCTCAGCAATGACCAGGCCATAGAGGAGGAAGAACTTTCAAGCTGGAGCACTTTCCAAGGCAGCTCAAAACACCCTCTAGTCAGCCATGGCCACTCCTGGCTTCCTGAACCCAGAGGGTATCCAAGTCCCACAGATAGGGACAGGCTGACCATCTAGTGTGTGCTGCAGTTCAGCCTGGGGCTCACACTGCACCCACTGTCATCAACTAACAACGAGGAAAGCTCAAGTCTGACCCATCCCTTCCTCCGTGCGGCCTCCAGGACTTTGAGACCACTTTTTTCAGGACTCGGCTGTTAGGGACACAATTATAAACAACCATTTACCAAACAGAATTTTCCTAACACCGTAAAATATTTATTACTCAGTAAATGGAGCTGGGACAATTGGGTAGCCAAGAGGGAGGGAGTGCAGGGAGATTCCTGTTCCAACTTACGGCAAAATAAATTCCAGATGGCTCACATATTTAAATGTAAAAAAAAAAAAAAAAAACCCTCAAAGCTAGAAGAAAATGGGAGTTTTTTTTTTTTTTTTTTTTTTAATATATAAGCTTGGTTTGAGAAAGGCCATTCCAAACATGTTATAAAACCCTGAATCATTTTTTAAAAAGGATTAATATATTTGAGTCTCTAAAAACCAAACATTTCTGCATAACAAAATGCACCCTTAAGAAAAAGAAACAATTGAAAGCAACGTGTGCACCACATGTAACACGGACACCTTGACACCAGCCACCAAAAATAAACTAACGCCTGTGTCTCCGAAGATCAGTAGATGCTCTTTTCCCTGTTCTTCCCACTAAGTACAATTAAAACCCCCAGTGGAAACACCCGTGGGCACAGACAAAAACCTGTTCTTTCCAACCAGAGGACCAGGAAAGGGGCAGCTTAGCAAGACAGAAAATTCAGACAATAAATAACTGATCTGCTCCAGCCGAACACCACAGCAAAAATGGGGCCCCACCCAGATCAGCAGAGGCCAAGACCTCGACCCTCACACAGCTATCATGAGGTGCCCAACAACCTCACGCGTGGTGTCAGAGGGGCCTGGTGAGGAGGCAGAACGCTCACCAGCACCCAGGGATTGTGAGGCTGCTCCCGCCTGGGGAGTCAGTGGAAACTACAGGGGCAGCCGGGAGCCCCACGGCACCCCAGCAGTAACAAGCAGCCTCCCACCTCAGGTATCAGTGGAGGCCAGGTGGGAAAACTGGGCTTTGACCCCCAACCTGGCAGTAATATGCTATTTCCTCTTCCCTTGCTAGAGTGGTGTCAAAGTCAGCTAAAAGAGAAGGTTTAAACAAGAGTAAGAAATAGAAATGTCCAAGTTTCAATAGAAAATCACTTGTCATACCAAGATCCAGAAAAACCTCAATCTGAATTTAAAAGGCAATAATCAATGGATACCAACACTTAGCCGGATGTGGTGGCACACACCTGTAGTCCCAGCTACTCGGAAGCCTGAGGCAGGAGAAGGGCTTCAGCCTGGGAGGCGGAGGTTGCAGGGACCTGAGACTGCACCACTGCACTCCAGCCTGGGCAACAGAGCGAGACTTCGTCTTAAAAAAAAAAGAAAAAAAAAAGATATCAACACCAAGATGGCACAGATATTAGAATTATCTGAAAAATATTTTTAAAGCAGCCATGATAAGAATGTTTCAACAAATAATTATAAACACACTTGTAGAAAATGAAAAAGTCGAAAGTCTGAGCAAATAAATAAAAGATATAAAGAACCTATTGGAAATTTTAGGACTAAAAAAATACAAAAACCACAAAGTTCAGTGGATGGGCTTAAGAGTGGAGTGGATGGGAAAGGAAAGGTGCACCATAAACTGGGAAACAAAACAACAGACATTACCCAATCTGAACAACAGAGAGAAAACAGACTGAAAAAAAACGAACAGTGTCTCAGGGGCCTGTGTGACCATAACAAAAGATCTAACATTTGTGTCAATGAACAAGAAGGAAAAAGAGAGAGGCTAAGAAAATACTCGAGGCCGGATACGGTGGCTCACGTCTGTAATCCTAACTCTTTGGAAGGCTGAAGTGGGAGAATAGATTGAGTCCAGGAGCTCAAGACCAGCCTGGGCAACATAGTGGGACCCTGTCTCTACAAAAAACTTTAAAATTAGCTGGGCGTGGTGGTGTGTGCCTGTAGTCCCAACTCCTCTGGAGGCTGAGGTGGCAGAATTGCTTGAGCCAAGGAGGTTGAGGCTGCAATGACCTGTGATCACCCACCGCACTCCAGCCTGGGCAACAGAGTGAGACCCCCCCATCTCAAAAAAAAAGAAAAAAAAAGCACTCAAAATAATAATGCCTGAGAACTTCCAAAATTTGGCAACAAACATAAATATAAACCTTCAGATTCAAGAAGCCAAGCAAATCCCAAACCAGTTAAACTCTGTGAAAGTGGTTAGAATTAAAAGCCATTTCTGGAGGTGGTGCTTATCCAGAGAGCCATGGCCACTTTCCACTTGGCCCTCATGCAGCTTCAAATTTCTTCCATCAAATCAGATAATGTCACTCGAGCTTGTAGCTTTATCTGGGAGGCAGCAACGCAAGGAGCCAAAATAGTTTCTTTGCTGGAATGCTTCAATTCTCCATATGGAACGAAATATTTTCCTGAATATGCAGAGAAAATTCCTGGTGAATCCACACAGAAGCTTTCTAAAGTAGCAAAGGAATGCAGCATATATCTCACTGGAGGCTCTATCCCTGAAGAGGATGCTGGGAAATTATATAACACCTGTGCTGTGTTTGGGCCTGATGGAACTTTACTAGCGAAGTACAGAAAGATCCATCTGTTTGACATTGATGTTCCTGGAAAAATTACATTTCAAGAATCTAAAACGTTGAGTCCGGGTGATAGTTTCTCCACATTTGATACTCCTTACTGCAGAGTGGGTCTGGGCATCTGCTATGACATGCGGTTTGCAGAGCTTGCACAAATCTACGCACAGAGAGGCTGCCAGCTGTTGGTATATCCAGGAGCTTTTAATCTGACCACTGGACCAGCCCACTGGGAGGTGCTTCAGCGAAGCCAGGCTCTTGATAATCAGGTGTATGTGGCCACAGCCTCTCCTGCCCGGGATGACAAAACCTCCCATGTTGCCTGGGGACACAGCACCGTGGTGAACCCTTGGGGGGAGGTCCTAGCCAAAGCTGGCACAGAAGAAGCAATCGTGTATTCAGACATAGACCTGAAGAAGCTGGCTGAAATACACCAGCAAATCCCCATTTTTAGACAGAAGCGATCAGACCTCTATGCTATGGAGATGAAAAAGCCCTAAAGTTTACATTTCTAATGTGTCACACAACAGGAAAATATGATTCTACAACATAATCAACTCCCTATTAAATTCTTTCATGGAAAAAAAAAAAAAAGTCATTTCTGGCCGAGCATGGTGACTCACGCCTGTAATCCCAGTACTTTGGGAGGCTGAGGCAGGTGGATCACATGAGGCCAGGAGTTCGAGACCAGCCTGGCCAACATGATAAAACCCCGAAAAATGAGCCAGACATGGTGGTGTGTGCCTATAATCCCAGCTACTCAGGAGGCTGAGGCAGGATAATTGCTTGAACTCAGGAGGTAGAGGTTGCAGTGAGCCAAGATTTTGCCACTGCACTCCAGCCTGGGTGACAGAGGGAGACTCTGTCACAAAAGAAAGAGAAGAGATGAGAAGAGAAGAAAAGAGAGGAAAAGAGAAGACAAAAGAGAAGAGAAAAGAGAAAAGAAAAGAAAGCAACAACAAATAACAACAACAACAAAAAACAGTCACTTGTATGTTTACAAAAAAAGAAAAAAGAGCTGGAGAGAGAGTTCTCATGCATAAATGACTGGTAACAAAAACTATTCCAAAAGACCACAACCTTGTGAAAACCAGAATCTAGCACGAAGACCATCACAACCTTATACCAAAAAAAAAAAAACACTTCTGCAAGGACATCTGCTCAGCAACTGACTGTCCAACCCCAAACTGGCATCACCGTTGTTATTGATCCTTGTAGCCAAGGATAATTATCTCAAAACAATTATGTAATCCTCATTTTTCCTTTGAAAACCTTTGTCTTCCTTCAAATCCTTGAATATGCACATGGTTTACTATCACACATGTATTCCCATTGCAATACCTTATTACCAAATAAATAATCATTTTCTTTTAGAGGGCCTCACTCCGTTTGTTATTGAGGTTGACATAAATGGTGTCAGAAGTGGGATGAGGCAAGCTCACTTCAGAAGAATCAGAGGCCCCTGAAACTGAGTGTATACTGACTGAGCCCTCTGTGCTCTCCGTCTTCATGAGTTGCCTTTTCCAGCCGGGTGAATCTCCTGTAGGATTCTCAGACTCCCTCCCTTTGGTGAATTGTTTTTCACTTTATAGAGGATTTGTTTCAGTTACAAGTCTGCCTTTAATAAAGGACATTACGTCCTCCTGGGATGATAAGACTTTTTGTCTTTTCTGGAAAGTCCTTTCTGGGATGAGGACAAGTGCCCTTCTGGTTTGAGTGCTCTGGTTTCTACAGAATTTATATCCTATCTGTGAGGCAAGTCTTTTCTGGAGAATTTACTTTTGGTTCTTCCTGCCTGCCTAATTGAAGAGTGCGTTTAATCTGCACAGCTGGGTTAAAAGTACTGTGAACACTAATTTTGGTCTCATTTTGGTTCAGTTATGCGTGTCTGTAAGTGACTTGGCCCTTTTCCTTTGCTGATTTCTGGAAATCCTCCAAGAGCAAAAATAAACATTCCAAATGGCAGACACTAGTGGATGACTAATTAAAAGCCATGAGGGCAGTTGCCATGATCTAAAATACCAGTCCAGACTCCTGACATTCTCTGGTGGATTTATAGGATTATCTTTGCTCTTGAGAGATTAATAAGAAATGGAATGGGACTCACAAACGCTAAGGCACGCCAGGTTTTCTGAGACTCCAGCCAGCTATATAATATGGCCTATGTTTATGCATGTTTTTTAAATGATGGGCAAATTACATGAAGAAAAATTCAGTCATTAGTCAAACTCTCTAAAAAAGAAAAAAAGTACACAAACCCTCCAACTACAATGTTAACATATGGATCCTTCTAAGATCTCTACTTTGAATCTACTAACTTTTCTGCTGGTGTTGAGATAACACTCTCTCCTAATGGCATTCCAGCCAAGATTTTTTTTTTTTTTTGCGGGGGGGATCCTAAAGGTCTTTCAAATTAATGGCTTTACAAATTACAACAGCTTCATGGCAGCCAACAACCTAGATACCTTTTGTAAATGTAAATTTAGGTTTGTCTAACCACTTAAGGTGATAGAACAGTTAATTGAAGGATTAATAGTTTAAAAGAAAAAGAACTAGGTAAATGTTTATAAAAGTTAGGTTCTCAGGGCCAGGTTTGGTGACTCACACCTGTAATTCCAGCACTTTGGGAGGCCGAGGCAGACAGATCACGTTAGGTCAGGAGTTCGAGACCAACCTGGCCAACATGGTGAAACCCCGTCTCTACTAAAAATACAGAAATTAACCAGGCATGGTGGCAGGCACCTGTAATCCCAGCTACTTGAGAAGCTGAGGCGGGAGAACCGCTTGAACCCAGGAGGCAGAGGTTACAGTGAGCCAAGATCATGCCACTGCAGTCCAGACTGGGTGACAGAGTCAGACTCCGTCTCAAAAAAAAAAAAAAAAAAAAAAAAAAAAGTTGGGCTTCTATACCAAACAGGTGAAAATCACGAGCTCAGAGCAATAATATTTCTCTGTCCAGCATAAAAATTGCTTAGTCTGACACAAGGCGCCAGAAAAAGCCAAAAAAGAAAACACACACACACACACACAGCCAAAATGCTTGCCCATCCACACTAACTATTCAAGTAAACCAGACCAGCAAACAAAAGATACATTTTCTACTAATTCAAGGCCACTTGGAGACTTTGTTTTTCTTACACAATTCAGTTGGTCTTAATTAAAATGTAAACATTAAAGAGTTACCCCAAACTCATTGAAACAGAAAAAAGGAAGAGGATGAAAGAGATTTTAAAAAGTTAAACTGTTTATGAAAATTTTGGTCCACAGCTTTCACTGGATTAGTTGTTGGAGCAAAATTTAGCCATGTGAACAGGTCCCATTTTGTCAGAAGTAGAAGTTGGATCCAACCATCTTTTGTAAACTGGTGAGTTTGTATTACTCTCTCATGACTAAAATTTTAAAATGAAAGCTGTAAGATTTGTGTGCATATGTAAGCATCTGGTATGTTTATGCATATGTACATGTATTATGTAATATGTTGTGTCTACATGGTAAAATCTGACATAATCAGCCAGAAATCCCTTAGGGAATTCCATTCAGATTGGCTTAGATAAATGAGCACTCATAGAAAATATATAGTAATTAACCCAAATGCCTTTTAGAAGTAAATCTTTAATAAATACGCTGGTTTTTAAATTATTGGTAACATAAAAATAGAAATGTCTTCAAAATTGTTGGTATGCATTTTTAGCTGCATGCTGGTATCTGTTAGATATTAAACTATAAATTCATTTTAAAAATAATAACCTTTGTGTAACCCTTTGGTAAATAAGGC
Organism: Piliocolobus tephrosceles; assembly: GCF_002776525.5. Lineage (NCBI taxonomy): Eukaryota > Metazoa > Chordata > Mammalia > Primates > Cercopithecidae > Piliocolobus > Piliocolobus tephrosceles. The sequence goes on along the minus strand of NC_045438.1, from coordinate 133,707,477 downwards.
TAATTTAATATTGTTGGTTTCATAAAATCAGCTGTATCTCCTGTGTTATCAACAAAATACCCATATATTTAACTTTAAATTTCTTAGGTGAACACTTGATATTCAGAGGCTATAAAAATGGTTAACAGAGAAATAACTTGAAATGATGACAAGCTTTGTCTAATATCTGTTTTCATAAGTAATCTAGGTAAACTGTTAAATATATCATGTAAATATAAAGAGGATAAACATTTATAAATGAACTTTTCATGTAATTTGAAATTTTTTTAAGTGCATTTATTTTTATTTTTTATTTAATGTGGCATCTTACCATGTAGCCAGGCTGTTCACAAACTCCTGGGCTCAAGCAATCCTCTTGCCTCAGCTGCCCAAATAGCTGGGATTACAGGTGTGTGCTACCACACCTGGCTAATTGGAAATTTAAAATTATGCTCAAATTAAATGATAGATGTTCATTAAATGTCTGGGTCATTTTCAAATAAGATAAAAAACTGAAACAAATGACTGAACATAAATATCTGTGTTCCTGCTTCTTAAATTTTATAGAAAGATTAAACATATTTTAGTCCATTAGTACACATTAAAAATTAGGTTATGGGGAAACATGTTTCTAAAAATTATAAAATTATTCTCTTTGAGAAAAAAAGAATAGTTTTGTCTAATTTGGAGATTATTTAAAGGTAATCTCAAAAAGTAAATTTAGAAAGAAACTAGAAACAAGACAGAAAGGAACCGGTAAGTAGGGATGAGAGAGATGAAGAAAGTTACGGGTATGAAAAGTAATTTTGATAAGGAAAGTTAAAAATAATAATTTGGTATGAGAAAGAATCTTGGGCCAGGTGCAGTGGCTCTCGTCTGTAATCCCAGCACTTTGGGAGGCCAAGGTGAGTGGATCACTTCAGCTTAGAAGTTTGAACCAGGCTGGGTGACATGGCGGAACCCCATCTGTATAAAAAATTACAAAAATTACCTGGGTACGGTGGTGCACACCTGTAGTCCCAGCCACTCAGGGAACTAAGGTGGGAGGATCACTTGAGCCCAGGAGGCAGAGGTTGCAGTGAGCCAAAATTGTGCCATCATACTCCAGCTTAGGTGACAGAGTGAGACCCTGTCTCAAAAAAAAAAATAATAAAAACAAATAAAATCTAAAGATTTTATGTTTTACCAAGATAAATTCCTATGCTGTCTTTAGTAGGTTTTAGCTTTTTATTACTTAGGAAAACAGAGCTTTGAAAGGATTATTTTTACATCCATGTAATTTTCTCTATTTCTTCAAAGTCTTGATTATCACTGTGGTTAAATGCATGACTATTATTCCACTGTGCCTGTTTTGATCAAGTGCTTTCTATCTTTTGGTGTCTTTGATGGGCTTCCCCAATATCAAAATTCTAAGTTAAGTCTTTTTAAGCTAGATTTAACTTTGGGATTTTCCCATTGGGCCACAGAGAAGGTAAAATAATGTCTCTCTCATCCTGTGGAACTACTAAAATCAGGATTATTTGGAAAACGGTTTGGGAAACCTTGTCAAATAGTGAGGCAAGATCTTCTTTCAGTTACATGAATGGATAAGTTATTGATAAGAATGTTCCAAAATTGTATAAAACTCTTAGAAATCTAATATATCAGTCATAAATCTGGTTATTATGTCATAAGCCAGAACGTAGTCAAATTTCCTTGTCAATTGCTGATTATAATGAATTTCCATTCAATTTTTAATCACGACTATTCTAAGTCTCTGCCATCGATAGTTTTTTTTTTTTTTTTTTTTGAGACGGAGTCTTGCTCTGTAGCCCAGGCTGGAGTGCAGTGGCCGGATCTCAGCTCACTGCAAGCTCCGCCTCCCAGGTTTATGCCATTCTCCTGCCTCAGCCTCCCGAGTTGCTGGGACTACAGGCGCCCGCCACCTCGCCCGGCTAGTTTTTTGTATTTTTAGTAGAGACGGGGTTTCACCGTGTTAGCCGGGATGGTCTCGAACTCCTGACCTCGTGATCCGCCCGTCTCGGCCTCCCAAAGTGCTGGGATTACAGGCTTGAGCCACCGCGCCCGGCCCATCGATAGTTTTGATCTTTTCTAAAGATACCTGCAATCAGATTCACAGAAAAGACTGTAACAAAACTCTTAAGTCTAAGTAACTAATAACTGTAAGATCAAGACTGAATAAAATTTTTTCAGAACTCTAATGAAGAGACTTGAATTCACGAAACTGAATTCAAGATCAAGCAGAAAAAATTACGTAAGATTAAGTAACACTGATGAAGGTCATGTTTTTGTTACCTTTTATTTTTAGTTTTTTCCCCCAAGAATCCCGCTCTGTCACCCAGGCTGGAGTGCAGTGGTGCGATCTGAGCTCACTGCAACCTCCACTTCCCGGGTTCAAGTGATTCTCCTGCCTCAGCCTCCCAAGTAGCTGGGATTACAGGCATGTGCCACCACGCCTGGCTAGTTTTTGTATTTTTAGTGGAGACAGGGTTTTATCATGTTGGTCAGGCTGGTCTCAAACTCCTGACCTTGGGTGATCCATCTGCCTCAGCCTCCCAAAGTGCTGGGATTACAGGTGTGAGCTACTGCACTCGGCCTTTTTTTTTTTTTAACTTTTATGTAAAATATCATTGGTTCTTTCCTTAAATGTTTTATTTTCAAGTTTAAGGAAATTTTTTCTCTTAAGCTATCTATAGTTCATAAGAGTTTGGTAAAATACACTTTTGTGAAGAAACATGGAAGCCTTTTCTTTTCTTCCCTACTTGATCCTTCCAAAATTTAGAAACTACTTGGGAGTATTCTTATTTTTTTATGGCAACATGGTTATGTGCGTAAGTTCAATAAAAATCTGCTCTTTTTTAACAGAATGAAATTGAAAATATTGGTTATATTACCAAGGTTTTGACTGGAACATCGTATTTCAGAACACAGAATGCCCTTCAAGGGTTCCCAGCCTGACGGTTTCGTTTTTGAGACGGAGTTTCACTCTTATTGTCCAGGCTGGAGTGCAATGGTGCAGTCTCGGCTCACTACAACCTCTGCCTCCCGGGTTCAAGCGATTCTCCTGCCTCAGCCTCCTGAGTAGCTGGGATTACAGGCATGTGCCACCACGCCCGGCTAATGTTTGTATTTTTAGTAGAGACAGGGTTTCACCATGTTGGTCAGGCTGGTCTCCAACTCCTGACCTCAGGTGATCCAGCCACCTCAGCTCCCAAAGTGCTGGGATTACAGGCATGAGCCACTGTGCCCAGCCTCCAGCCTGATAGTTAATGAGTAAAAATTGTCACTTTCTAGCAGGCCCAAGAACCTTAAGACTATAGGTAAAATGTAAAATCTGCCTTGACGTGGCTTCTTAGCCTCAAAAGGTTTCTAAATCTGAAATTCCTATGTGATCAATGTAGAAAGAAAAAGTTAAGTTTCTAAAGAAATGCTATAGCCGGTACTGTGGCTCATGATTGTAATCGCAGCACTTTGGGAGGCTGAAGCAGGTGAATTGCATGTGCCTAGGAGTTCAAGACCAGTCTGGGCAACATGGCAAAACTTCATCTCTACAAAAATACAAAAAATTAGCTGGGTATGGTGGCACACGCCTGTAGTCCCAGCTATTCAGGAGGCAGAGGTGGGAGGATCACCTGAGCCCAGGAGGCCGAGGCTGCAGTGAGCTATGATCGCACCACTGCACTCCAGCCTGGGTGACAAAGTAAGATCCTGTCTCAAAAAAGAAAAGGCCGGGTGCGGTGGCTCATGCCTGTAATCCCAGCACTTTGGGAGGCCGAGGAGGGCAGACCACAAGGTCAGGAGGTCAAGACCATCCTGGCTAACACGGTGAAACCCCGTCTCTACTAAAAAATACAAAAAATTAGCCAGGCATGGTGGCAGGTGCATGTAGTCCCAGCTACTCAGGAGGCTGAGGCAGAAGAATTACTTCTTCTGGAGGTGGAGGTTGCAGTGAGCCACGATCGCACCACTGCACTCCAGCCTGGGCAACAGAGCAAGGCTCTGTCTTGAAAAAATGCTATAACATACCTGTTATTAGATTCTAGCTCTATGCATTGTTTTCAAGTTCTTATTGTCTACCTATAAGCTAGACTAGAGCCTAAACCTAAATTCTTCTAGATTCTTCCAATCTAACTTTCTTCCATGGAATTAAAAAAAAATATTAATTATTAAAAATTCTGGGCCGGGCGCGGTGGCTCAAGCCTGTAATCCCAGCACTTTGGGAGGCCGAGACGGGCAGATCACGAGGTCAGGAGATCGAGACCATCCTGGTTAAAACGGTGAAACCCCGTCTCTACTAAAAAATACAAAAAACGAGCCGGGCGAGGTGGCGGCGCCTATAGTCCCAGCTACTCGGGAGGCTGAGGCAGGAGAATGGCGGGAACCCGGGAGGCGGGGCTTGCAGTGAGCTGAGATCCGGCCACTGCACTCCAGCCTGGGCGACAGAGCAAGACTCCGTCTCAAAAAAAATAAAAAATAAAAAAAAATAAAAATTCTTCCAGCTACTCTACCACTCTATTCTTGAAGCCCTATGAGCTGAAACTAGATTAATTTTAAGGAACAAATATCATGCCAGATTTACAGGCCACAAAAAAAAGTTCAGCAAACCACCTGATGCCATAACCAAAGACAAAGACATTCAAACTACAAACTGAGATGAGAAGTTGACGTTCTCACACTATAGACAGCTTTTCGATAAGGTTCAGCATCATGAGACTCTTACCCACTTACTGCCTGCCATTTTCACTTGACAGGATAATGGTCATTTGATTTACACAATTGGTTGCCTTTTTAAGCTGGGGTTCATAGCTCAAAACCATTATGCAAACTGAGATTGTCATTACTATGAATTTTACTTTGTATTTTCCCTTTTTAAACTGTGTATCTGTTATGTTACTTGTCAAATTTTTGCAGAAGTACAACTCCTAACATAATATGCTTCTAACCAGAAATGCTGGTCCAGCACTTTGAGATGATAGCAAGACTACAGAACAGACAAATTGAACTTAATAATGGACTCCAGGTAGACTTAACCTGAGAGCCACTCCCTCAAACCTCCCTTGTTGCTCAAATGTGGCTAAAAAGGTTTTGACACTGACTCCTACTTGCCAAAACTCCTTCTAATGTAGGACCAGACCAGCAACCTGGGACAGGTTCATCTTGGCACTGAGGGATATCAAAATCTAACTACAAAATGATTGATCACTGATGCTTTTAGACAAAGAATTTGATCAAAAGGGGGAAATGTGAAAGTTGTCAGAATTAAAATGGAGTTACTTATGTTTTTTTTAAAAAAAAAAATCTCTGGTGGCCAGGCGCGGTGGCTCACACCTGTAATCCCAGCACTTTGGGAGGTCAAGGCGGGCGGATCACGAGGTCAGGAAATCAAGACCATCCTGGCTAACACCGTGAAACCCCGTCTCTACTAAAAATACAAAAAATTAGCCGGGCGTGGTGGTGGGCGCCTGTAGTCCCAGCTACTCGGGAGGCTGAGGCAGGAGAATGGCATGAACCCAGGAGGCGGAGCTTGCAGGGAGCCAAGATCGTGCCACTGCACTCCAGCCTGGGCGACAGAGCGAGACTCTGT
>NC_045438.1:133651754-133701814 GCF_002776525.5 Piliocolobus tephrosceles | reverse complement strand
AAAAAAAAAAAAAAAAAAAAAAAAAAAAAAAATCCCTGAAAAACAGAGCCAAGGTAGGCCATGAAAAGAAGGGTCATACATAAATGCCTGATAAAAAAAAACTATTACAAAAGACTGCAAAAACCACATTACACAAAAGCCATCACAACCTTACACAAAAAAATACTTCTGCGAGGACATCTGCTCAACAACTGACTGTCTAACCTTGAATTGGCACACCCTTGTTATTGACCCTTGTAGCCAAGGATAATTTTTTTTTTATTATTTTATTCTTTTTCCTTTTGAGACAGGGTCTCTCCCTGTCTCCAGTCTGGAGTGCAATGGTGTGATCATAGCTCACTGCAACCTCAAACTCCTGGGCTCAAGCAATCCTCCCACCTCAGCCACCCAAGTAGCTAGGAGTATAGGTACATGTCACCATGCCCTGCTAATTTATTTTTATTTTTGTAGAGATGGGGTCTCACCACATTGTCCAGGGTGGTCTAGAACTCCTGGGCTCAAGTGATCCTTTTGCCTCAGCCTCCCAAACTGCAGGGATTACAAGCATGAGCCACCACACCTGGCTAGGATAATTATCTTAAAAGGATTTTGTAATCCTCATATTTCCTTTAGAAACCTTTTTCTTCCTTCAATATGCACATAGTTTACTATCGCATGCATATTCTCATTGTAATGCCCTATTCCCAAATGAATATAATTTTCTTTTAGAGCACCTCTCTCTGTTTATTATTTAGGTTGATAACCCAAAGAAATTCACACCAAGATACCTCATAATTAAATTTCTGAAAATGAAAGAAAAAAAAAATTCATGGAAGCAGCTAGAGAAAAATGACACCATACCTATATGGGAAAAGCAGTATGAATGACAGTGGATTTCTCCTCAGAAACTGTAGAGGCCAGAAGAAATTAACACAATATTTTTCAGGTGCTGAAAGAAAAAAGCCTATACCCTGCAAAAATATTCCTTAGGAAGGAAGGGGAATCAAGACATTCGCAGATGAAGGAAAACTAAGGAACTTTGTCAGCAGCAGATCTACCCTAAAACATTGGTGAAAAAGATTTTGTTTTTTTTTGTTTTCGAGACAGAGACACAGTTTCACTCTGTTGCGTAGGCTGGAGTGCAGTGGTGTGATCTCGGGTCACTGCAACCTCTACCTCCCGGGTTCAAGTGATTCTCCTGCCTCAGCCTCCTGAGTAGCTGGAACTACCGGCACGCACCACCACGCGCAGCTAATTTTTGTATTAATAGAGACAGGGTTTCACCATGTTGGCCAGGCTGGTCTCAAACTCCTGACCTCAAGTGATCCACCCACCTCAGCCTCCCAAACTGCTGGGATTACAGGTGTGAGCCACCATGCCCAGCGGTGAAAAAGAAGGAATGGAAATAATAAAAGAAGGAACCTTGGAACATCAGGAAGGATGAATGAACATTCAAGCAAAAATATGGGTAAATACACTAGACTCTCCTCTTGAGTTTTCTAAATTATGCTCGATGGTTGAAGCAAAAATCGTAACACTGTCTAATGTTGTTCTAAATGTATGTAAAGGAAATATTTAAGACAATTATATCTTAAGTGGAGAGGGTAACGTGATATAAAGGGACATACAGGGAGGTACGGCTTCTATGCTTTACTTTACCCAAGACAGCCACTAAAAAGTTATGCAAAAAGATATACTCAAACACAGTCTAGGTAAATCAAAATTGGTTTTTAGAAATTGGTCAAGTAACTCACAGGGAGGCAGGCAAAAGAATAAAAAACAGAATAACTAGAAAATATACAAAATGGCAAACTTAAGCCCCAATACATCATAATTATATTAAAAGTAACTGGTATAAAACACCAATTAAAAGATATTGAGGCCAGGTGCAGAGGCTCATGCCTGAATCTTAGCACTTTGGGAGGCTGAGGTCAGGAGTCCAAGGCCAGCCTGGCCAACATGTTGAAACCCTGTCTCTACTAAATATACAAAAATTAGCTGGGCATGGTGGTGCATGCCTGTAATCCCAACTACTGGGGAGGCTGAGGCATGAGAATCGCTTGAACCTGGGAGGCAGAAGTTCCAGTGAGCTGAGGCTGCACCACTGCACTCCAGTCTGGGCAACAGAGTGAGACAGTGTCTCAAAAATAAAGAGATCGACAGAGTAGATTAAAGAGCATGAACCAACTATATGATGTCTGTAAGAAATTCACCTCAAATAACAACAATATAGGCAGGTTGAAAGTAAAAAGGTGGAAAAAGATATATTATGCAAACACTAATCAAAGGAAAGCAAGAGGAACTTCATTATTTTTTGGGAGACAAGGTCTCATTGCAGTGGCACAATCACAGCTCACTGCAGCCTCAAACTCCTAGGCTCAAGCAATCCTCCAGCCTTGGCCTCCCCAAGTGTTGGGATTACAGATGTGAGCCACCATGCCCAGCCAGGAGTGACTATATTAACAGCTCATAAAGTAAACTTCAGAGCACAGAAAACTGTAAGAGACAAAGAGCATTACATAATGATAAAACGGTCAATTAATCAAGAAGACATAGCAATCCTAAATGTGTATGCACTAAATGAAAGAGCTGCAAAACATGTGAAGGAAAAACTGAACTAAGAAGAGAAATGTAGACAAATCTACAAATGTCATGAACTGAACTGTGTCCCTCCCAAATTCATATGTTGAAGCCCAAACCTCCAATATGACTATATTTGGAGATGAGGCTTTTAGGAAGTAATTAAGTGTGGGGGATCAGCCAGAATGGTGGGAAAAACTATACGGAAAGGAAAGGATGCAAACCTACTGAAAGGTCAGAAGGTTCTGCAGAACGCTGGTGGGGAGAATAGCTGAAGGCAGCTGTTCTATATTAGCATTTTCATAAGCCAGTTGCAACAATAAGATATCAGCGGCCTGGGCATGACTAATTTGTCTCTTAATTGTCTGGGTTAACCGATTGATAAATTCAACAAATGGCTCCTGAGGCCCTAGTCGACCATTACAAAAGATCCCTGTTGAACTCTGCCTTCAGGAATTCAGTCCCAAGCCCTGCAGGCGCATAAGGACACTTGTGCATAGGCTTGGGGGACAAAATTGTTATTGTACATTGACATAGGGACCCCTCCCCTGGAGCATAGCAGCCTCGTTATGTTTTGCCCAGCCAATTGATTCTGGTTGGCGTGTTGTTCACACAACTCATCATATTCTGCCCTCCAGTGTACATATTGACTGGCCTCTAAAGTTGTTTGAGCTAGCACTGACCAGTCCCATGGGGTCATATGGAAGTTATTTGCTATGGCCTCAATTAATCCTTTCATAAATGGGCTAGCAGCTCCGTTTTCTCTAATGCTTTTTCTTATTTCTTTATAAGTGTTGAAAGTAATGGGTTCACGTACCTGATTGCCTTGTTGATCTTGCATCACCAGGCAGGCCAAGAGCTCCCCTTCTAATGCCACTTGCGTAAGACAGGGTCCCATAACTGTAGTGTATCCCTTATCTTTTTTCCAATTTATTGGGGCAGGGGTCTCAGGGAAAATCTGTCTCCTCTGTGGCACCTTTATGCGGTAACAGCAGGGCTGAGGAGGAGGAGGTGGTAAGGTAGATGATGGTTCTTCCTCCCTTTCCTTTTTAGGCTCTTCTGTGTAGAGTGGAGCCAAAGCAGCCCTAAGGCCCATAATGTTAAAGATGTTACTGGGACCCGTTGCCCTTGTACATGATGTCGTTTAAAATTTCTTCCCACTTGTTCCCAGAGCTCTAGGTCTGGTGTGCCTTCTTCTGGGAGAATGACAGTTTGCATTAGGTCCCTTAATTGGGCCTCCGAGACCAAGGCTCCACTTTAAGCAGCTGTTTCAATACTTTTATATACTGTTGCTGTTGAGTGGATAACTGTTGTCCCATGATGAAACCCTAGCTTGAAAATCCCCTCAAATTTGGAAATCCTGAGCAGACACCACTTACTTACTGCACAGTCACTTCACTTTTGTTCCCGAGGGTTCTGTGGCGATCCATTACAGTGTTCCTCACACGGGGCACCACCTGCCAGGTCTGTCCCACAGACCCTGGCCGATGGATGAAACGAGTACTCAGATACAGGTGTGCAGTTTAAGAGCAGCTAGGTGACTGCTTGGTTCAAGTGGCTACAGAGCGGCCCCAAGAAGCTGGAGCTGCTTGCTTGCTTGTTTTTTTTTTTTTTTTTTTTTTTTTTGAGACACTTTGTCTCCTGGGCTGGAATGCAATGACGCGATCTCGGCTCACTGTAACCTCCACCTCCCAGGTTCAAGTGACTCTTCCGCCTCAGCCTCCAAGTAGCTGGGATTACAGGCACCCGCCACCACACCCAGCCAATTTTTTGTATTTTTGGTAGAGATGGGGTTTCACCGTGTTAGCCAGGATGGCCTCTATCTCCTGACCTCGTGATCCGCCTGCCTCAGCCTCCCAAAGTGCTGGGACTACAAGTGTGAGCCACCGCACCCAGCCCTGGAGCTGTTTGCTTTTATTCAGCGCAGGCACAATGCCAAAAACTGGGAGCCAACACAACCTGCAGGCAATTAACATTTATTGTTCCCCTTTCAGGGAATGTCACTCTTGCAGATGATAAAAGGTCAGTTCCTGGTCAACATAAGTAAACAAGCCTATTTAAGATAAATTCCCCCTACTCCCTTATACCTACTCCTTGCCCTCTGCCTCAGGGTTATCTGTAACAGCTGCCTTCAGCTATTCTCCCCCAGGACTCTGAAGAACCTTCCGACCTTTGAGAAGGTTTGCATCCTTTCCTTAGTTTTTCCCACCATTCTGACAGATCCCCTACACTTAAGGTTAAATGAAGTCATAAGGAGAGGGTCCTTACCCGATAGGACTGGTGGCCTTATAGAAGAGAAAGAGCTCCCTGTCTCTTTCCCCTCACACACATGCATATGCATTACAGAAAGGCCATGTGTTGACATAGAAGAAAGCAACCATCTACAAGCCATGAAAACGACCCTCACCAGCAATTGACCCTGCCAGACCATCAGAGAGTTAGTTAGCAGCCTCCAGAATTGTGGGAAATACATTTCTGTTGTCAAAACCACCCAGTTCATGGTATTTTGTTACAGCAGCCTGAGCAGACTAATACAACAAACATAGTTGGAGATGTCAACACACCTCTCTTAGCAATCAATCAACTAGACAGAAAATAAGCAAGGAGACAGAAAAATTCACCACCACCACCAACTAACAGAATCTCATTGACATTTATAGAACACTCTAGCCAACAACAGCAGAACATACGGTCATTTTAAGTGCCCATGGAACATACAGTAAGACAGGCCATATCCTGGGCCATAAAATGAACCTCGACAAATTTAAAAGAATTAAAATCATACACTGGCCAGATGTGGTGGCTCACGCCTGTAATCCCAGAACTTTCGGAAGCCAAGGTGGGCGGATCATTTGAGGTCAGGAGTTTGAGAGCAGCTTGGCCAACATGGTGAAACCCTATCTCCACTAAAAATACAAAAATAAATAGCTGGGTGTAGTGGCACACTCCTGTAATCCCAGCTCCTCAGGAGCCTGAGGCAGGAGAATCGCTTGAACCTGGGAGGCAGAGGTTGCAGTGAGCCGAGATCACGCCACTGTACTCCAGCCCGGGCAACAGGGTGAAACTCCATCTCAAAAAAAGAATTAAAATAATATACAGTGTGTTCTTTGACCACGGTAGGGTCAAAGTAGAAATCAGTAGCAATTAAGATAGGAAAGTCTCTAAACACTTGGAAATAAATAACACACTTTTAAATAATCCATGGGTCAAAAAGCCAATCTCATGGGAAATAAAAATATACATTAAAATGAATGAAAATATTTCAGAATTTGTAGGACAAGGCAAAGCAACACTGAGATGGACATTTACAGCACTAAATGCAAACATTAGAAAAGAGAAAAAGCCTCAAATCAATAATCTAAGCTCCTCTCCCAAGAATCTTGAAAAAGAAGAGTGAATCAAAATAAACTCAAAACAAGCAGAAGGAAGGAAAAATAAAGATAAAATAATAAATCAATAAAATAGAAAACAGAAAACAATTGAAAAAAATCAATGAGCTAGGCGTGGTGGCTGCCACCTGTAATCCCAGCACTTCGGGAGGCCGAGGTGGGTGGATCACTTGAGGTCAGGAGTTTGAGACCAGCCTGGCCAACATGGTGAAACCCCATCTCTACTAAAAATACAAAAATTAGCCAGACGTGGTGGTGCACACCTGTAATTCCAGCTACTCGGGAGGCTGAGGCAGGAGAATTGCTTGAACCCGGGAGGCAGAGGTTGCAGTGAGCCAAGATTGTGCCACTAAACTCCAGCCTGGGGTGACAGAGCAAGACTCCACCTAAAAAAAAAAAAGACAACAATGAAACAAAGAGCTGTTTTTTTGTTGTTTTTTATTTTATTTTTTTTCAGAGTCTTACTCTGTCACCCAGGCTGGAGTGCAGTGGTGCAATCTCGGCTCACTGCAACCTCTGCCTCCCGGGCTGAAGCGATTCTCCTGCCTCAGCCTCCTGAGTCGCTGGGATTACAGGTGCGTGCCACCATGCCCGACTAAATTTTTTTTTTTTTTTGTACTTTTAGTAGAGACAGGCTTTCACCACGTTGGTCAGGCTAGTCTCGAACTCCTGACCTCATGATCCACCTGCCTCTGCCTCCCAAAGTGCTGGGATTACAGGCATGAGCAACTGCGCCCGACCAAGAGCTGGTTTTATATAAATATAGCAATAAAATTTAGATATTTAGATATTAGATAGCCAAACTGACCCAAAAAAAGAGAGAAAACATAGATAACCAATATCAAAATCAAATGGGCTATCACTATTGACCCTGCAAACATCAAAAGAATAATTAGAGGCCAGGCGCGGTGGCTCGTGCCTGTAATCCCAGCACTTTCGGAGGCTGAGGCAGGCGGATCACAAAGTCAGGAGATTGAGACCATCCTGGCTAACACCGTGAAACCCCGTCTCTACTAAAAATACAAATAAAAATTAGCCAGGTGTAGTGGCGGGTGCCTGTAATCCCAGCTACTCAGGAGGCTGAGGCAGGAGAATGGCATGAAGCTGGGAGGTGGAGCTTGCAGTGAACCGAGATCGCACCACTGTACTCCAGCCTGGGTGACAGAGCGAGACTCTGTCTCAAAAAAATAAAAATAAAAAAGAATAATTAGACAATACTATGCAGAATTCTTCATACATAAATGGGAAAACTTAGACCAAATAGATCAATTCCTCAAAAAACATACTGTCACAACTCAGTGTGAAATAAATCATTCAAGCCTTACAAGTGTTGAATCTATAATTCTATTTTTTATCTCATTTTATATTTTGAGACAAGTTCTCACTTTGTTGCCCAGGCACTGCAGCCTCGACCTCCCGAGCTCAAGCTACCCTCCTACCTCAGCCTCCTGGATAGCTAGGACCACAGGCATGCACCACCATACCCAGCCCATTTTTAAATTTTTTGTAGAAACAGATCTCACTATGTTGCACAGGCTAGTCTCAAACTCCTGGGCTCAAATGATCCTCCTGCCTTGGCCTCCCAAAGTGCTGAGATTACAGGCATGAGCCGCCAATGTGGCCTGAATCCATAATTTAAAAAACTACAAATCTCCAAGTTGAGATCATTTCACCAGAGTATTCCATCAAATGTTTAAAGAATTAAAACCAATTCCATGCAATCTGTTTTGGAAAATAGAAGGGAATGCTTCCTGATTCATTTATTCTATGAAGTTGACATAACCCTGACACCAAAACCAGACAAAGGAAATAGAAAAAAGAAAATTACAAACCAACACCCCTCAAGTATACAGGCACCAAAAAAATCCTTAACAAAATATTAGCAAATAGAATTTGTGTGTGTGTGTGTGTGTGTGTGTGTGTGTGTGTAGGATTATACATCATGACCAAGTAGAGTTTATTCCAGGGCTGTAAGGCTGGTCAGTATTTGAAGCTCAATCAATGTAATCCAACATCTAGTCTAATAAACTAAAGAAGAACAAAAATATATCAATCGAGGCAGAAAAAAGTTTGACAAAATTCAACATCTATTTGATAAAAACTCTCAGAAAAATGGAAACAGAGGATGAACAATAGCTCCCCAAATGTATCCACATCCTAATCAACAGAACCTGTGAATATGTTACCTTATGTGAAATGGTACTTTGCAGATGTGATTAAATCAAAGATCTTGAGATGGAGGGTTTGCCCTGGATTATGTGGAAGAGCCTGATGTAGTCACAAGGGCTACTAAAAGAGAGGAGAAGTGATGATGTCAGCAAAGGTTGTAGTGATGTGCTCTGAACATGGAGGAAAGGGCTACGAGCCAAGGAATAAAGTGTGCCCTAAATCCAACTGCAAGTATTCTTATAAAAGGCAGAGGGAGATTTGGTATACACAGAAAAGAACCATATGATTTCCATGTAACCATGGAGGCAAAGGTTGGCATAAGGGGGCCACATGTCAAGGAATGTCAGCTGCTACCAGAAGCTGGAAGAGGCAAGAAACAGATTCTTCCATAGAGCATCCAGTGGACATACGGTCCTGCCAACACCTTGATTTTAGCCTGATGAAGCTGATTTATCGCCTCCAGAACTGTGAAATAATACATTACTGTTGTTTTAAGCTACCTAACTTGTGAGGATTTGTTACAGAAGCCAAAGCAAACAATTATGTCCATCCCTAGAGCCCCAAGAAGGAATTCAACTCTGTATGTTAATTTTAGCCCATGTAACACATTTCAGACTTCTCACATCCAAAACTATAAAAGAATAAATTTGCATTATCTTAAAGCACTAAATTAGTGGTATATTGTTATAATAGCAATATGATAATTCAGACAGGAACTTCCTCAACTTGATAAAGAGCATCTACAGAAAACCTACAGCTAACATTATATTTAATGATGACAGACTCAATGTTTTTCCTCCTAAGACTGGGAACAGGGAAAGGATGTCTACTCTCACTAGTCTTATTAAACAAAGTGCTGGAAGTTCTAGCCAGTGCAATAAGGCAAGAAAAAGAAATAAAAGACATTTATATCAGAAAGAAAGAAAATGGTCTCTATTTGCAGCTTATATGACCATCTATCTAGAAAATTCCAAAAAAAAAAAAAAAACTACAGAAAAACAAGAATACATTAGTTAAGCAAGGTCATAGGATACATGATAAACATATAAAAAAGCAATTGTATTTCTATACTAGCAATGAAGATGTGAAAATATGATTTAAAATAAAAAACCATTAAGGATAAATATGACATGATTACACTTATATGAGGTATCTAAAATAGTCAAACTCATAAAAGCAGAGAGTAAGGTGGTGGTTGCCAGGTGTTGAGGGGAGAAGAAAATGGGGAACTATCCAATAGATGTAAAGTTTCAGTTATGCAAAATTAGTAAGTTCTAGAGATCTGCTGTATAACAAAGTACCTACAGTTAATAATATGGTATTGTGAACTTAATGTTAAGAGGCTAAAACTTAAATGTTCTTAGCAAAAAACAAAGCAAAACAAAAAAACACACAAAGTTTTTGGAAGTGATGGATGTGTTTGGTACTTTGTGGTGAAGGTATCATGGGTATATGCATATGTCCAAACTCATCAAGATGTATCCATTAAATATGGGCATTATTTGTGTATCTGTTATACTTCAACAAAGCTTAATATTTAAAAATAAACACCATTTGCAATCACTCAAAAAATGAAATCCATATGTGTAAATCTAACAACATATGTACTAGACTTGTATGTTGAAAACTATGCAATGTTGATAAAATATCTACATTGGTCACATAGGAATTTCAGATTTAGAAACCTTTTGAGGCTAAGAAGTCAAATCAAGGCAGATTTTAGATTTTACCTATAGTCTTAAGGTTCTTGGGCCGGCTAGGAAGTGATAGTTTTTACTCATTAACTATCAGGCTAGAGCCTGGGCACGGTGGCTCATGCCTGTAATCGCGGTACTTTGGGAGCTGAGGTGGGTGGATCATCTGAGGTCAGGAGTTTAAGACCAAGCTGACCAACATGGTGCAACCTTGTCTCTACGAAAAATAAAAAAATTAGCCAGGCGTGGTGGCATGCCCCTGTAGTCCCAGCTACTCAGGAAGCTGAGAATCTGAGAGGTGGAGGTTGCAGTGAACTGAGATTGCGCCACTGCACTCCAGCCTGGGCAACAAGAGTGAAACTCCGTCTAAAAAACAAACAAAAAACAAAAAACAAAATGATAGCTGAGCGTGGTGGCTCATCCCTGTAATCCCAGCACTTTGGCAGGCCAAGGCAGGCAGATCACTTGCAGCCAGGACTTCAAGACCAGCCTGGCCAACATGGTGAAACCCCATCTCTACTAAAAATACAAAAACTAGTTGGGGGTGGTGGCAGGCACCTATAACCCCAGCTACTCGGGAAGCTGAAGCACGACAAATCACTTGAACCCAGGAGGTGGGGCAGAGGTTGCAGTGAGCCAAGATCATGCCACTGCACTTCAGCCTGGGTGACAGAATGAGACTCTGTCTCAGAAAAAAAAAAAAAAAAAAAAAAGAAATATATATATATATATATAATTAAAATCAGAAATAAGAGTGGAGAAATTATTACCAACTTTACAAAAACAAAAAGGATTATAAGAGTATACTATGAACAATCCGTATGTAAAAAATTAGATAACCTAGATAAAATGGACAAAATCCTAGGCATATCAGTTACCAAAATGGATTCAGGAAGAAAAAGAGAATCTAAATAGGTCCATAACAAGTAAAGAGTTTGGTAATCAAAACTTCCCAACAAAGAAAAGTCCAGTACTACATGGCTTCACTGGTGAATTCTACCACTCATTTAAAGAATTAACACCAATCCTTCTCGAACTCTTCCTCCCCCCAAAAATAGAAGAGGCCAGCATTACTTTGATTCCAAAGCCAGAAAAAGACACCATAAGAAAACTACAGACTAATATCTCTTATGAATACAGATACAAAATTCCTCAACAAAGCACTAGCAAACTGAATCCAACAGCATATTAAAAGGATTACATACCATGATCAAATGAGACTTATCCCATGAATGCAGTATTGCTTTAATATAAGAAAATCAAACAACATATCATTAATAGACTGAAGGAAGAAAAGCATATGATCATCTCAATCGATGCAGAAAAAGCATTTGACAAAATCCAAGGCCAAGTGTGGTGGCTCATGCCTGTAATACCAACACTTTGGGAGGCCAAGATGGGAGGATCTTTTGGGCCCAGGAGTTTGAAACGAGCATGACCCACATAGTGAGACTTCATCTCTGAAAAAAATACAAAAATTAACCAGGCATTATGGCACATGCCTGTAGTCCCAGCTACTCAAAAGGCTGTGGCAGGAGGATCACTTGAGGCCAGGAGGTCAAGGCTACAGTAAGCCGTGATCGCCCCACTACACTCTAGCCCGGGTGACAGAGAGAGAGACCCTATCTGGAAAAAAAAAAAAAAAAATCAAACAAAAAACTCAATACTGTTTCATGATTAAAAACAAAATTAAGCAAACTAGATAGAAGGCAACTTCTTCAACATGATAAAAGGTATTTATGAAAAATCCACAGCTAACTGTATACTCAATGGTGAATGACTGAAAGCTTTCCCCCTAAGATCAGGATGTAAGACAAGTGCTTTTATCACTGCTATTAGATATTGTACTGGAAGTTCTAGCCAGAGAAATTAAGCAAGAAAAATAAATAAAAGGGATCAGAATTAGGAAAAAAAGGATGCAAAACTATTCCTATTCTCAGATGACATGATCTCATATGTAGAAAATACTAAAGAATTCACACACACAGAGTATTCGATATAGTAAATTCAGTGAAGTTGCAGGGTACAAGATCAACAAATTGGTTTTTTGTCTATACACTGCCAATGCACAATATGAAAAGGAAATTAAGAGAACAATTCTATTAACAATTACATCCAAATGAATAAAATACTTAGGAATAAATTTAACCAAGGAAGTGCAAGGCTTATACACTGAAAACTATAAAATGTTGCTGAAAGAAATAAAAGACCTAATGAAAGGAAAAGACATTCTGTGTTCATGGATGGGAAGACAAGATAGCAATACTCCCCAAATTTTTATATATATATATCCTTATCAAAAATTCCAACTTCCTGTTTTACAGAAATGGATCCTAAAATTCATATGGAAATGCAAATGATAGCCACATAATCTTGAAAAACAACCAAGCTACAGAACTTATATTTCCTAATTTCAAAACTTACAAAGCTTACAGTAATCAAAACAATGTGTTACTGTCATAAGGATAAACATATAGATGAATGGAATAAAATAGAGTCCAGAAATAAACCCTTGCATATATGGTCAATCGATTTTTGACAACAAAGACCAAGACCATTCATCAATGGGAAAAGGACAGTCTCTTCAACAAATAATGCTATGAAAACTGGATGTCCAAATACAAAAGAATAAAGTTGGACCTGTTCCTTACACTATATACAAATACTAACTCAAAATGGTAGTTTCTCAATAAATTAAGCAGGGATTACCATAGAACTCAGCAATTCTATTCCTGGATATATGGGTAGACACTCAAAAACATGGAAGACAGGTGTTCAAACAAAAACTTATATATGAGTTTTGTAAATAATGCCAAGTGTTCACTGTGGCATTGTTTACAAAAGCCAAAATGCTCAGCTCTATATGTTGAAAGGTACACATAGCCAGAGAAGGGAAAACTGAGGGCTTGCTGGCTTCTCAGCTAGTTGAGGGTTGAAGTCATACCCATGGACTGATGAGTGGATAAGCAAAATGTGGTATATTCATGCAACAGAATATTATTTAGCCATAAAAAGAATGAACTACCAATACACGCTAGAACACAAATGAATGTTGAAAAATGAGTGAAAGAAGTCAGTCACAAAAAGCTACATATGATTCAATTTATAGGAAATATTCAGAGTCAGTAAGCCCACTGAGAGAGAAAGATTAGTGACTGCCAGGGGCAAGGGAAGGGGGGAAAATGGGCAGTGACTGGTTGCTGGAATGGGATTTCCTTTGGTGGTGATGAAAATGTTCTAGAACTAGTTCGTCATGATGGTTGTACAACATTCTGAATGTCCTCAATGTCACTAATAGCTTTCATATTACGTGTATTTTCTCCACAATTTAAAATACAAATATACATTTTAAAAAATTCCCTCAAACCAGTGGGCAGGATTGAATGGAGCTATCTTTCCTTGTTTAGGGACAAGATCCCTGTCTGCTCCATGAGAAAGCATAAGAAAATAAATTCAAATTTTCTAATGTATTGATGAGTCCCAATTTTAATTGTGAAGTACAAAGCAAGGTTCTATTGTCAGTTCAGGGTCTGCACCTGCTAACCGGACAATCTTCTTCCCAGGAATCCCTTCAGAGTACTTTTGCCTCTAAAATAATGAGGTTTCCAAAATGCAGATTTTTTAAAAATTCAAATTAATAGTTGCAAATCAGAGAATCCAACTGGGCAAGCCTCGCTGTTTATTAAACATACCACTTTATCTGGACTTCCCTATCCTGAAGCTGTCTAGTTATAAGACTGGAAAAATGTGAATGATCCAGGCCCTCCAGCTTTTCTGGTCATAGTAAAAGTCACATTGTGTTGACCTAGCTCTGTCACCTACCTAGGATCGACCCTCTAAAAAAGGAAATCAATTAGAAGGAAACTCTGGGCCTAATGGAACTCAAATCCACCTTCTGTTGTTCTTCCTAGATTAGGTGTGTAACACTCAGCAACTTCCGTCACCTGAAATGACGAGAACATTGTTTTTCTTCACCTTGCCTTGAGAACACATGACTGAATTTCCATTTTCTAAATCTGAATCGAACATTTTCTTCATTTCAGCATACTAGGTTGGAGGCCGTCTGCTACAGTCAGTCTGAAAATGAGCTGGTCTCTACAATCTCAGGAGACAAGCCCAAATCCTTCCTAGAACATCTCTCATTTGTGATGCCAACAAGAGCTTACAACCACAACTGCTCAGAATGGAGAAGCCAGAAGGATGGAGGCTGCTCCACCTCTGAATGCCCACATCACCTCTGTATGGAAGAACCGGGTGTTCTAAGCTTAGAGATGAGGGAAAGGAGACTTACTGGGCTAAAGAACAGGACCAGAATAAACTTGATACAAGTCAGTCACAGACCTAACTGTCCAAGTCTGAACTCTGGAAAACTTGAGAGAGAGGTTCCATGATCTCTGAACTTGTCCTCAACAGAATGCTTGTTTGTAGCCAATATCCATTTTCATCCAGTCCTGGGTTTGCCAGACCATGCAACAGAAGAGGAAACTGAGGCTCTTAATATCCCTTGACTTCTTGTTGCATTCTTTGAAACCTTTAGGGAAATTTGGTCCTAGAAATGAGCTAACTTCCCTAAACCATGTCCTCTCCTGAGGTGAACTGGACAAAACAAAGGCTTCCAAAGAAGCCCTTATATTCACAATTTGGATAATTCCAGAGTTTTAAGAGCCCCCCCAGAGTAATGCTTTACCCTTAAAGAAAGTAACGCTAGCACCTGGTTGTCTTGGCTGCTCGCTCTATATGTTGAAAGGTACAAATAGCCAGCAAGGGGAAAACTGAGGGCTTGCTGGCTTCTCAGCTAGTTGAGGGCTAAAGTCATAGGGCTTGGCCTCAGCCTGCAGCACAGGAAAAATGGAGGATTTCTTGCACTTAAGAAGTTTATTAGTGAATGGGTTTGGGCCAGCTGGTGTTTACATGCTTGATCCCTACAGCCTTAGTGTATTGGCTGCAGGGCCTGGGATAGAAGCTCACTGTCTGCTGGTCACTGGTGATGTTACTCCAGGAAGATGATAGGCCTCCTCTTGGGTCCAAGGTACCAGGGCTCTGAGCCGACGCTATCAAACAGACTCCACTTTTGTTTCCAGTGCCTGGGCTGGGGAGATGAGGGTTTCTAGGATCTCAGTGTAGTAGGGACCAAACACCTGCTGATTGTGATGTGTCAAGTTGACAAACTTTTGGCCCAGTTCTGCCAGTTCTGCTTCAATGAGAGTAAGACCTCCAGGAAGGTCTAATAGAGACCGCTGCACACCAAGAACCAAACAGCATTTGAGAAACAAACGAATTCGCTGATCTGTGAGCAGAAAAATACAGTGATAAGGGAAAGGGCAAACAGACTTCAGGGAGAAAATTCCCCCTGCGCTCTACTCACCCATGTTCTAAGTTAACAGATATGTACCAACCTGCTCACTTACCTATAGATAAGGAAATTTGTTTTGTTTGGAAAGGGGGCTGCTATCTTGCTCTCAAGGACAAATATAAAAAACTAGTGTGTTAGTAAATTTCACACTATTCAAAAGATTGTTTAAGTAGCCATCAGTTAGATCCTAGTGAGTGAGTGACATAACAGGAGGAACTTAGACTGATCCTTCAGATGGCTAAGGTTAGGAGCAAGCTGGCCAAGTTCATGGCCTCCACTCCAGCATGAGGGTAGGGGATTCCCCACTATAGGAACATGTCTTCCAGCTAAATTCAGCACTAGTTTCTTGTTGGGAGATGGGGGAATGTCAGATTTCTTGGGTGCAGTTAGAGAATGAACTGTTGGCCCAAGTGACTTAACCAGGTTGGCTGGATATATCCCACGCCTAGAAGTCATGAATTTCTGGGTGCAAATCATGCTGAGAACCACAGTTAGTCTTTAAACTGAGATGGATATGATTTCAACCCAGGATTTTGAAAAAACTCAAGGCTAAACAATGACGTACCCAATTACCATGCTTCAAGTTGTTAAAGGTTGGGGTTCCACGGTCAGGATCTATCTCTTCCCTCACCATTCTCACTACCCCACAAGCATACTCACCAATAACACTGTGGACACAGTTCTCCTTCTTGGCAATGTTCTGGAGCTGTCCCATCAGAGATGCTGTATTGTCACTGCTCAGAGCAACAAGGCCCATATTCTTGAGGCTTTGATGGATTTCCTGAGATACCTGTTCACTCACAGTCAGTATAGCTTCCTCAGGCCTAGACCATGAAAGAAAGTAAGCTGGCACCTACCAGGTAACCCTGGCATAGGCCCAGGATCCAGCATGCTATATATCAGATGCCAGGCCCACTTGAGGGAGAATGTCAGCCATCCTCTCCACCCCCAAACCCCAGCACCTGGCAGGCTATAGGGCCCAGTGGGTAGGTACAATGTCCTCACTGTAACCCTCAAGACACCAGCTATTCTCTATATGTGGCATCATATTCTACTTCTTAGCAAACAAAGTAAATAATAAAATCAACTCTGGAAAAGTGTTTAGTTGTGCCCTTGGATCCGCTCAGTGTTCTTTAGTCCCATGGACTTGATTTTTACATATACATATTTAACTTTCTTAGGCATCTTCCAGAATCATCTGTCCCACCTCATCAGTTATAACTACAACCTGGCCTTCTGATTCCTCTTTCTCCTTTGGTGTGACAGCCTGCACACAGTGGAATGTTTAATCAATATTGCTGACTGACTGACCAAGTCCTGGATATATGTGATGATACCAGCCCACTGTCACCACTCAACTAGATAATGACCCTTTTGCAGCAAACTATCTTCCACACTACCCTTTTTGGAAGAAAGGTTTTGTTGTTGTTGTTGTTGTTGTTACAAGCCTTATGACCACTTATGGGAAGAAACAAACAATCTTTGTAGTTGGTTCCAAAGGACCTTTCTGTGGTTTGTGGTAGACAGTAAGCAATCGTTCATTACCTGCCTATGTTCTAAATACCACATATCACCTTCTGCTCTAAAAAATAACTATGCAGCTCACCTGGAGTGAAAGTCTTCCAACAGGGATTTGGTTATGCGTTTCAGTTTATCTACAAATTGGGGTGAGCCAAACAAAACACTGCCAGAGAAACTACTGGCCACCAGCAAGACTGAGGCCATGATGGTTAACTGGTGCAACTGGGACTTCAGCTCCTGCAGCCGGGTTCTGTCCATCAGCAAGGTCTGGGAACCAGGGAAGAATAGGCTGTCAGGGGAAGTCCCGATGGAAGCCCTGAATACCAAATAAGGCAATGCCCCTAGACATTCCTACCTCAGGGAACTCTTCATTTTCAGGGTCCCAGAGAAGGAGGTTCAGGAAGCCCTGACACAGCACCATTGTGGGGCTAAGGGGCTCTGAGTTGTTGGTTGCCTCGTTGGGAGAGGGGCCAGCCAGGCTGGAGGAGTCAGAAGTGTCTGGGCTAGTCGGAGGTGACATGGTAAGGTCTGCTGCTGCTTGGGTCAGCCATTTGGTGGTGTGATTAAGGAGACCTATGACAGGTAAGGGAGTATATAAGCATCTTTAGCATCTTCATCTCTGAGGCTTCAAGACCAAGGTTCTTTTCAAGATATACTCCTGGTCAATAAATAAATGCTCCCTCCCCTCACCTAATAAGCAACTTTCTATTCCTAAAAAGAGACAGAGGACTCTCTAACATTATAAAAGTCAGACCCAAGGTAGTACCTTTCCCACTCACTCCCACCCTCACATTATATACATACTAGGCTGCTTATTGAGGAGTTCCTGGAATTTAGCCCGTTCATACTGAATGGAATGTTCCTGCAGGTGGGGTTGAAGGCTCTGGATAGTGTAGTTCACCATGTCCATTTTCATCAGGCCCAGAACCTGGAAGATCCCTCTGACACAAGGGGAAAGAGAATATTTATACTATGAAATAGAACCTAGTAAGCTAGAAACCCACCCAAGGAGTCATTAAATCACTGTATTTTAGAGTAAGGAGGGGCCTTAAGACTAACTTAGTCTTACCTCCTACATTTTCAGAAGATGACATGTGGCCCAGAACCCAATACCCAGCGTGAGTCAGTGGCAGAATTGGGAACAGCTAAGTCTCTGGACCTTGAAGCCTTCAGTCTAGATCTCCTTCACTATGGTCATTCTGCTGTCTCTTAAAAAGGGTAGTCAGTGGAAAGAAATACACCAGCATGCTAACAATTCTCTTCAGGAAGTAGGATTATAGGTGATGCTATTTTTGACTCATTGGGCCAATTGTTTTTGTTTTTGTTTTTAACTTTCTGGGTCTTGGTTCCTAGAGCTGTGAAATAGGGATGACCACCCATCACTGTCTCCTCATAGTGTGTGAACTGGAAGAAGAGAAAACCTGGGAAAGAGCCCGAGAGCCGGGTATGGTGGCTTATGCCAGTAATCCCAGCACTTTGGGAGGCTGGGAGGCTGAGGTGGGTGAATCACCTGTGGTCAGGAGTTCGAGACCAGCCTGGCCAACATGGCGAAACCTTGTTTCTACTAAAAATACAAAAGTCAGCCAGGTGTGGTGGTGCGTACCTGTAATCCCAGCTACTCAGGAGGCTGAGGCAGGAGAATTGCTTGAACCCAGGAGGCAGAGGTTGCAGTGAGTCAAGATCTCATCACTGCACCTGGGCGACAAGAGTGGAACTCCATCTCAAAAAAAAAAAAAGAAAAAGAAAGAACACCTGGGAAAGGGATATTTTAACTCCTTAAAAGAAAGAAGTATGTACTGTAGTGTCTTATGGTATTATACAGGGGTGGTCCAATCAAGCCAGGATAACCAAAAGGCCCTGCGGGGCCATCTTTGGAAAAGAAGAGTGAATTGACCAGAGAGGAGAAAAAAGGTGTTAGTCAGGTCTTCAGCAGGGAAGAGCTGGTCAAGACAATGGCTATAATCTAGGTCTGGCCCAGCTTTTCCTGGCTCAGGGGCTAAAGCAGGTTTCTGGGGGCAGTACCAAGTTTCATACCTCAGTAGCCAAACAGGATCCGTAATGTTTTCTAGTTTCTGCACTGCTTCATCTCGAACTGGTGCACACAGCAAAGCCATCATGTTGAGAACATGCTTAGAGAGATAGAGGACTTTCAGAGCCCCATGTTCTGCCTCCTGCTTGAGCAAGTCCGTGTCCAGAGCTTCTTCAATCTCAGTTCTCAGGCGGTTCTGGCGTGGTAATAGCAGTGATAGCAAGATCTGCCCAGGAAAGAAAGTCAAAGGAGGAGTTGATCTATTTAGAGCCCCAAACTTTATCCAATGGGCAACCCCTTTAGCTAAAGATATACCAGCCTATGTTTTTTAAGGATCAAGAAGTTGGGTCCCTAAATTTCCCATGGAATATTATTTATCTTTGTTTAGAGGCTAGTGATAATTGAAGGCTCAAGGGGATCAATTACAGGAATAGTATATCATTTTCTAGGCAGAATGAGATATAGAGATGAATAATATCAAGGAGTGTGGTAAAAAGACATACAGGGTACAACAGATATAAAATACCCACCATCACATGGTGATGAGGTCTCTTAACTTTAAAAGGGAAGCATTTTTTAGATTATTTTGCTTTAAAGGGCAAGGATGAAATAGGCATAGGAGCTGTTGCAGTCACTGAAATAGCCTATTAATCCCCAAAATAAGTTCCTGGTAAACAGGGACTCTTATTCATCCCTGTGCCTCTGTAACACACGGGACATGGTGGGGGCCTAGGGGATAAGAGTCAATGAATATTTAATTGAACAGAATATGATGTTGTCATAGCAAGATCTCAACTGTTTACCTTCATGTTAAACAAATAAAATCAAAGTTGCTCCATACTATCTATTTTAATTGTCAAGCTCTGTCAGTTACCAATTTGGAGCCTCTCAGCTCCAAATCTACCCTTCAGTGCCTACTCTGCAAAAACGGAGCTGGGCCTTTGAATTATTTTTCCTTTCCTAGCTGGCACAATGTTAGATTTTGTCAAAAGAGGGTGCTAAAAAGAAACTGCAAGAGAAAAGGGCCTTCCTTCTTGGCTCTGGTATGCTCCTCTCAGCAAGCTCCTGCATTGTGGAAGCTTCTCTTTGTTCAAATTACTGCATGGTTTCTGCCTCTTGATTAGACTCTGGTAAAAAGTTGGTACCATGAGTGAGGTTTGATGACCAGCAAGTTTCAAGTACTTTAGATGCCTTAAACACATGCAAACTTGAGGATAGCAGATGATCTCTACAAAAATTCAGGGGCCTGTCACTTTAGTAAAGTTTCTAGAGTTTCAGTGGTCAGGAGCTTTTCAAGTGATGCCCTCCAAGGTGAAGGACAAATTGCTGTACCTGAACCACCCACCATTAAAAAAAAAAGGCATAATACTTAGTAGGCCTTTTAGAATTTTTTTTTTCTTTTGAGACAGAGTCTCACTCTGTTGCTCAGGCTGGAGTCCAGTGGCGTGATCATGGCCTCCAACTCCTGAGCCCAAGTGATCCTCCCACCTCAGCCTCCTGAGTAGCTAGGACTACAGGCACATGTCCCCATATCCAGGTGTTTTCCTTCTTTCTTTCTTTCTTTCTTTCTTTCTTTCTTTCTTTTTTTTTTTTTTTTGTAGAGACGGGGTCTCACTGTGTTGCCAGGCTGGCCTCAAATTCCTGGTCTCAAGCTATCCTCCTGCCTTGGCCTCCCAAAGTGCTGGGATTACAGTCATAAGCCACTACACCTGGTCCTCCTTTTTGGATTCTTTTGAGACAGGGTCTAGCTCTGTTGCCCAGGCTGGAGTGTTGTAGCATGATCACAGCTTACTGCAGCCTCAACCTCCTGGGCTCAAATGATCCCCCCACCTCAACCTCCTAAGTAGCTGGGACTATAGGTATGACCACCATGCCCAACTATTTAAAAAGATTATTTTTTTCTAGAGATGGGGGTCTGCTGTGTTGTCCCTGCTGGTCTTGAACTCCTGGCCTTAAGCAACTTACCATCCTTGGCCTCTCAAAGTGCTACAATTGCAGGCCTGAGCCACCATAGCCAGCCCCTTTTTGGATTTTTAAGGCAACATGCACCACACCTGTGTTTGCTACTTTGACATTCATTTGAGTGATTCTGATTTATTTAGAATCACTCAAGGTTACCCATTGTTTTGGGGGGGGTAGGGGAGTGCTAACTAATTAGAGCAAGAGTAGGCTCTGCAGCAAGTTTAGACTTAGTACAAGCCACTCTACCATTTGGGCCTCATGATCCTGCAGATCCAATGACACTTTAAGTGTCCATAGCAAATAAGGGTGCTGTATAGAATGTCTTGCAAGCACCAATAAGAGAACCACACATGGACCTTTAGGAATTGGAAGCAAATCTATTCCTTCTTTACTGATAATTATTCACCTTTTGAGAAACAACTTCTTGGGCCTTGGTAGAAAGTAAACACCTTACTATAGAGCACTGGGTAACCATGTGGACTAAGCTTCTCATCAGGAATTAGGTATTGTCTAACTTACATAGCTACAAGACTGGACATGCACAGCAGCAATCTATTATCAAATGAAAATGGCCTATAAGAGACCAAGCATATACTGGTAATAAGAACAGATACACAGACCAAAAGAACAGAGAGCTGATAAATAAAACCTGGATATATGGTCAAATGATTTTCAACAACAATGCCAAGAACCAATGGGGAAAGGACAGTGTTTTCAACAAACGGTGCTGGGAAAAGAGGATATCCACATGCAAAAGAACAAAGTTGGACCTTTACCTTACCCCCATATAAAAATATTAATTCAAAATGGTAGTGGCTCACGTCTGTAATCCCAGCACTTTGGGAGGTCGGGGCAGGCGGATCACCCAAGGTCAGGAGTTTGAGACCAGCCTGGGCAAAATGGTGAAACCCCGTCTCTATTAAAAATACTAAAAATTAGCCAGGCGTGATAGTGCACACTTGTAATCCCAGCTACTACTCGGGAGACTGAGGTGGGAGAATTGCTTGAACCCGGGAGGCAAAGATTACAATGAGCCAAGATCGCATCATTGCACTCCAGCCTGGGTGACAGAGCAAGACTCCATCTCAAAAAAAAAAAAAAAAAAAAAAAACCTAAACATAAGAGCTAAAACTACAAAACTCTTAGGAGAAAACAGAAAACATAGGTGTAAATATTCATGATCTAGGATTTGGCAGGATATGACACCAAAAGCATAAAATTCAATAAAAGACAACCCAATTTAAAAATGGACAAAGTACCTGAGTAAACATTTCTTTGAAGAAGATGTACAAATAGCCAACAAACACATGAATAGATGCTCAATATCACTAGCCATTAAGAGAAATGCAAGTCGATGAGATACCACTTCACACCCATTAGAATGGCCATTATAAAAACTGGAAAATAGCAAATGCTGGCAAGGATGTGGAGAAACTGGAACCCTGGTACATTGCTGGTAGGAATATAAAATGGTATGGCTACAACAGAAAACAGTTTGGCAGTTCCTCAAAGAGTTAAACATAGAATTACCATAGGATCCAGCAATTCCACCTTTAGGTATATACCCAGAAAAATTAAAAGCAGGGACTCAAATATATACTTCTATACAATGTTTACAGCAGCAGCATTTACAATAGCCAAAAGGCATAAAGAATCCATAAAGAACCTAAATGTCCATCAACAGATGTATGGATAAACAAAATGTATTCCATCCATATAATATTATTCAGCCATAAAAAGGATTTACATTCTGATATATGCTACAATATGGATGAACCTTTAAAACATTACACTAAGTTAAACAAGTCCAAAACTAAAAGGACAAATATTGTATTACACTTGTAAGTACCTAGAGTAGTCAAATTCACAGAGACAGAAAGTACAGGTGCTAACAGGAGAGGGGAAAGGGAAATTATTCTTTAATAAGTACAAAATTTCTGTTAGGGAAGATTCAAAGGTTCTGGAAATGGATAGTGGTGATGGTTATACAACATTGTAAATTTACTTAATGCTAGTAAATTGTAACACTAAAAAATAGTAAATTTTGTTATGAATATTTTGCCACAACAAAAACAAATCCTAAAAAAAAATTAAATAAATTTTTTAAAAGCCCACAATATGGCCCATTACCCAGGGAGGATCAGCCAGCCATCTCATGGCAGATGATTTCACTGGACCTCTAACAGTTTAGAGACGGCGAGATTCATCCTTACTTGGATAGACACATATTCTGGATATGGAGTTGCCATATCCAGAATATGTGTGTACCAGCATCCACATAATCACAGAATGCCTTATCAGCTGTCCTGGGTCTTTGCATGCCCCACTGCATTGCTCAAGGAACTCATTTCATAGCAAAAGATATGCAGTGAATTCATACCTACTAAATTAACTGGTCTGACCAAAAAGCTTTCACTGAGAATCAACTGGCCTAACGAAAAAGCAGAATGGCTTATTTTAGACTCAATTACAGCATTAGGTGAGCAACAATACCTGAAAGGAAGGGAACTGGTCTTATAGGATGCAATATATGCTTTGAATCAACGACTTTTTTTTTTTTTTTTTTTTTTTTGAGACAGGGTTTTCTCTGTTGCCCAGGCTGGAGCACAGTGACACAGTCACAGCTCACTGCAACCTCTGCCTCCCAGGCTCAAGCAATCCTTCCGTGTCAATCTCCTGAGTAGCTGAGACTACAAGCATGCACCACCACACCTGGTTAATTTTTCTTTTTTTTTTTTTTTTTTTTTTTGAGACAGAGTCTCGCTCTGTGGCCCAGGCTGGAGTGCAGTGGCCAGATCTCAGCTCACTGCAAGCTCCGCCTCCCGGGTTCACGCCATTCTCCTGCCTCAGCCTCCCTAGTAGCTGGGACTACAGGCGCCCGCCACCTCGCCTGGCTAGTTTTTTATATTTTTTTAGTAGAGACAGGGTTTCACCGTGTTAGCCAGGATGGTCTCAATCTCCTGACCTCGTGATCCGCCCATCTCGGCCTCCCAAAGTGCTGGGATTACAGACCTGAGCCACCGCGCCCGGCCAATTTTTCTATTTTTTGTAGAGATGGGTTTCACCACATTGCCCAAGCTGGCCTCAAATTCCTAGACTCAAGCATTCTGCCCACTTCAGCCTCCCAGAGTGATAAGATTACAGGCGTAAGCCACTGTGCCCAGCTTCAAAGACCATTCCATGGTGCTGTACCCTAATGCCAGAATACATGGGTCCAGGAATCAAGCAGTAGAAGTAGGACTGGTTCCTCTTACTGGTACACCTGATAACCCACTTGCAGGATTTTTGTTTCCCATTCTGCCAACTTTGAGGTCTGCTGATTTGTGTGAAATACTTGCATTGGTTCCAATGAAATAGAAGATGAAACTGTCACCTGGCCATTGGGGGCTCCTTATACCACTGAACCAAAAGGGTTAAAAAAGGAGTTACTGTACTGGCTGCAGTACTTGCTCCTGAGTACCAATGAGAAACTGGATTGTGGCCACACTATGGGGGTAAGAAAGACTATGCCTGAAACTCAGGAGGTTCTCTGAGTTGCCTCTTAGTACTTCCAAGCTCAATATTAAAGGTTAATGGAAAACCACAGCAAACAAATAAAGCAAAGTGTCTCAGACTCTTTGGCAATGAAGGTTTGGGTCACTGCACCAGATAAAGAACCCCAACCAGCTGAAGTTCTGGCCAAGGACAAGGGAAATACGGAATGAAGGAACAGTGGAAGAAGGAAGCCATAGATAACAACTAGAGCCTTGTGACCAGTTATGGAAACAAGGACAATGAACAGTGGAAGAAGGAAGCCATAGATAACAACTAGAGCCTTGTGACCAGTTATGGAAACAAGGACTATAAAAATTATCTTTGCTTATTATATGTACGTTTATTTATATATGTCAACATTTTGTTCTTCCTTTCTTTCCATTGTTATTTTATATACAAGTTGTTAGAAGTTAATTTTATGATTTAGCCTTCAGGTAACAGAATATATTCAGTGAAACTGACTGAATTTGAGGAGTGACCAGTGATGGATACAATAACTATTTGGGCCATGTCTCCTCATTTGCGGGGGAGGATAAATAATAAATAGCTATTTGTCTTGTAAGAGTTCTTTTCAGGAATTCAAATGTGTATAGAAGACTGCTGAGTAGCCAAAGGTGTGGACTGTGCCATTTATCAATATATTGCCTCACAGATCCAAATCCATTGTTCTTTGCTCTGTGAAAATGGAGCTAAGTCCTTTCCATATCTTTCCTTTGCCAGATGGCACATTTTAAGCTTCATCAGCAGAAGGTGTTAGTTTTCTGTGCTGTATAACATACTGCCATAATCCTAGCAACTTATAACACCACACATTTATTATCTCAGTTTCTGTGGGTCAGAAGTACAGATGCAGTTTAGCTGGGTCCTCTGTTCAGGGTCTCACAAGCCTGCAAGCAAAGTGTTAGCTGGGCTGCATTCTCATTTGGAAACATGACTGGGGAAGATTCTGTTTCCAAGCTCATTCAGATTGTTGGCAGAATTCATTTCCTCACAACTGTACACTTGAGGGCCCCAGCTTCTTACTGGCTATTGTCTGGATGCTAACCCCAAGTCCTAGAAGCCACCTGTAGTTCCTTGCTATGTGGCCCGCTCAATAGGCAGTTCACAACACAGCTGTTTACTTCTTCAGGGCCAGCAGGAGAATCTTTCCCTCCAGTCTCCTAAGACAGAGTATTACATGATGAAATGTAATCATGGGAGTTATATCCCATCACTTTTGCCATACTGCTTGGAAGTTGCAAATCTCATCCACTGAAGGGGAGAAGATTATACAAGGGTACAGAACATTGTGGGTCACCTTAAGGTATGTCTGCCACATACTAGAAAGACACTGCAAAGGCAAGAGCTTTTATTCCTGGTTCTGGTATGTTCACTTGGCAGGCTCCTGCAGTTCTTGGCTCCTGTAGCATGAATAGCTTCTCTAGTGCTTGGCTCCTGCAGTGCACTGTTGTCAGCAGCATGCATAGGCCAGCAACTTCTCATGGCATAGCTATGCCCTCTCAAATGAGGTCCTTGGCTGGCCTCTCTCAGCCCTAAGGGTATGATAGATGCCCTTTATATGTGATATTCAAGTATTCTTTAGTTTTCTTTATTTTTACTGGTCAAGCCCTCATTTCTCCAATTCCCATTATAATAATTTTTATATTAAACCCTCCATGCTGAAATTACTGTGTGATTTCTGTCTATTGCTTAGTCTCTGACTGATTCATGGACCACGTTCAGTTAAGATTTGCTAGTCACTGACACTCCAATAAGCTGGAGATGTCTAGAAACTTTACATTTACAAATGGAAGGTCACTCACCTCTTTAATTTCTTTCAGAAGTTCAAGAGCACAACTGAAGTCAGGGGGAGTTGCTGATAGTTGCTCTTTAAGATGGTCCCAAAAGGCATTGTGCACTGTCTCCTTGACCTTGCCTTCCAGACTATAAGAGGGTTAAATGAGCAGATTACTCTCTCAACCCAAAAAACAGTTACAGTGTCATAACCTCCTAAACCCCAAATTGAATTTGGTATGGTAAAAGGCCATTATAATAACAGGGAAAGGCCAGGAACTATGTTGGAACTGCAGCAGAGTTGAACAAGCTAGGGTTAGATTTGTATTTCAAGGGTAATGGCAAAACCTCTCAGAAGGGCTTCTTGTGGTTCCAGAGCAGCCCTCCCTCTGCAGTAGAAAGAGCCCTGAATGGAGAGATGTCAGGCTGACTTTTAGCACTGACTGTGCATCTAGCCTAGATATGTAACTTGATTTCCATTTGTGTATACACATAGCATTGAGCTAAATGATCTTTCATTTTCTTATACTCCTGAAATCTAGGAAAGGGTATTCCTTCTTTGAAAATACCAAAGGTCCACAGATATTTCCAAATCAGCATATCTAAAACTAAATTCATTATCTTCCTCATCCAAATCTGCTCCTCTTGTATTCTCAATTTCAGTGGCACTACCATCTATATAGTAATGGAAGCCAGAAAGAAGTCTTTTTTTTTCACCTTGAAAAAAACACAAGGAGCAAAGGAAATTTGTTTTATTTTATTTTTTGAGACAGGGTCTCACTCTGTTACTCAGGTTGGAATGCAATGGCACAATCAAGGCTCACTGCAGCCTCAGCCTCCCAGGTGCAAGCAAACCTCTTACCCCTGCCTCCTGAGTAGCTGGGACCACAGGCATGAGCCACCATGCCAGCTAATTTTTTTATTTTTATTTTTAGTAGAGATGGGGGTCCCGCTATGTTACTCGGGCTGGTCTTGAACTCCAGGGCTCAAGTAATCCATTTGCCTCTGCCTTCCATAGCGCTGAGATTATAGACATGAACCACTGCACCCAGCCAAGGCAATTCAATTTAGAAATGAGAGTCTTTCAACAAATCATGTTGGAACAACTAGATATCTACATACAAAAAAAAAAAAAAAAAAAGAATCTAAACACAAGCCTTAAACCCTTCACAAAAGTTAACTCAAAATGGATCAGAGACCTACTTGCAAAATACAAAACTGTAAAACTTGTAGAAGATAACATAGGAGGAAATCTAGGTAACCCTGAGTTTGGTGATGACCTTTTAGATACAATGCCAAAAACATAATCCACAAAAGAAAAAATTGCTAAGTTGTACTTCATTAAAATTAAAAATTTCTGCTCTGTGAAAGACACTATTAAGAGAAGAAAAAAAAAAACAAGCCACACACTAGGAAACAATCTTTGAAAAATACATCTCTGATAAGGATACGTATCCAAAACATATAAAGAACTCTTAAAACGCAATAATAAGGCCGGGCGCGGTGGCTCAAGCCTGTAATCCCAGCACTTTGGGAGGCCGAGATGGGTGGATCACGAGGTCAGGAGATCGAGACCATCCTGGCTAACACGGTGAAACCCCGTCTCTACTAAAAATAATACAAAAAACTAGCCGGGCGAGGTGGCGGCGCCTGTAGTCCCAGCTACTAGGGAGGCTGAGGCAGGAGAATGGCAGGAACCCGGGAGGCGGAGCTTGCAGTGAGCTGAGATCTGGCCACTGCACTCCAGCCTGGGTAACAGAGCAAGACTCCGTCTCAAAAAAAAAAAAAAAACACAATAATAAGAAAATGAACAACCATTAAAAAATAGGCCAAAGACCTTAACAGACATCTCATCAAAGAGGATGTTCAGATGGCAAATAAGTATATGAGAAGACACTCAACATCATTTGTCATTTGGGAGTTGCAAATTAAAACAACAAAAAGAAAACAAAAAAGGACACCACTATATGATACTTACCAGAATGGCCAAAATCAGAAAACTGACACCACTAATTGCTGACCAGCATATAGAGAAATAAGAACTCACATTCACTGCTGGTCAGATGTAAATGGTACAGCCAGTTTGGAAAGCAGCTGGGCTGTTTCTTACAAAACTGAATATACTCTTACATATGATCTGGCTATCACGCTCCTGGGTATATACCGAAATGAATGAAAGCTTATGTTCACACAAAAACCTGCATACAAATGTTAATAGCAGCTTTATTCATAAGTGCCAAAACTTAGAAGAAACAAAAATGTCTTTCAACTGATAAATAAACTGTCCATAAAATGGAATATTATTTAATGATAAAAAAATGATTTGGGAGGCTGAGGCAGGTGGATCACTTGAGATCGGGAGTTCAAGACCAGCCTTGCCAACATGGTGAAAACCCATCTCTACCAAAAATACAAAAATTAGCTGGGTGAAATGGTGTATGTCTGTAATCCCAGCTACTCAGGAGGCTGAGGCAGGAGAATCGCTTGAACCCAGCAGGCAGAGGTTGCAGTGAGCCAAGACTGTGCCCCTGCACTCCAGCCTGTGCGACAGAGTGAGACTCCATCTCAAAACAAACAGAAGGCCGGGTGCGGTGGCTCATGCCTATAATCCCAGCACTTTGGAAGGCCAAGGCGGGCGGATCACCTGAGGCCAGGAGTTGGAGACCAGCCTGGCCAATATGGCGAAACCTTGTCTCTACTAAAAATACAAATATTAGC
This sequence comes from Piliocolobus tephrosceles, assembly GCF_002776525.5. NCBI lineage: Eukaryota > Metazoa > Chordata > Mammalia > Primates > Cercopithecidae > Piliocolobus > Piliocolobus tephrosceles. The sequence goes on along the minus strand of NC_045438.1, from coordinate 133,673,113 downwards.
AGAGGCATGGTGGCACACGCCTATAATCCCAGCTACTCGGGAGGCTGAGGCAGGAGAATCACTTAAAACCGAGAGGCGGAGGTTGCAGTGAGCCGAGATTGTGCCACTGCACTCCAGCCTGGGTGACAGAGCAAAACTCCATCTCAAAAACAAAAAAACAAACAAACACACAACAAAAAAGAAAAGAAAAATGAGCCATCAAGCCACAAAAAAACATAAAGGAAACTTAAATGAAATTACTAAGTGAAACAATTAATCGGAACAGGGTCCATACTATGTGATTCCAACAACATGACTTCCTGGAAAAGTCCTCCTGAGTGGCTGGGTTTACAGCTGGCTCGTTTTTTTTTAAATGTTTAGTAGAGACAGGGTTTTGCCATGTTGGCCAGGCTGGTCTCGAACTCCTAGCTGCAAGTGATCCACTCGCCTTGGCCTCCCAAAGTGCCGGGATTACAAGGATGAACCACCATGCCCGGCCCCCTCCTACCATCATCTCTTAAATTAACTAGTCTCCCTGCCTCTAGTCTTGTTTCTTTATAATCTGTTTTCCACACTGCTACCAATTCATTCTAAAAACAATGCTTTTTCTAAGATGCCATATTTAACATGAAGTAATGCTTATTTAAAGTCCTTTGGGGGCTCCCCCATCACCAGCAAGATAAATGTCTTATGTTACCTTATATCATACACTCTGCCCTCTCTTTCCAATGTATTTTCTTCCACCTTGTAACACCTTGTGCTCAGTCATTGCAAGCTGGTTGGAAAGAACATACCATGTTCTACCACCATTCTCTGCCTCTGACATGTTGCCACCACTACCTGGTGCAACCTTTCACACCAAGACCACCTGGAAAGCACTTACTCAATATCCAAAACTCAAGTCTTCATAGGCCGAATCTTCCTCCGTAGGCAAATCTTCCCTGATCCTCCATAGGTAGCTGAACACTCTCATTAAACTCTATATATGTGCAGCTACAAGTGAACTTATCAGTCTAATTAGTCATTTGCTATTATTCAACTGTCTCCCCTACAAAAGCTTCTTGACAGCAAAAACAGTGCCTTATCTGTATCTCTATCCCTAGCACCCAGCATTTTGCCTGTGACATAGTAAGGACTCAATAAATGCCTGGTAAATGAATATCTGAGAACGAAATTTCCCTTAGGAACATACAATTGTAATTAAAATCATCCTATGAACCTAAGGTAAAGCCAACTGCCAATAATGACTAACCTCAAACAATTTCAGCCTTTTTCCCAACATAATTTTTTGTATCACCATACTTGGAAACCCAGCTCTGAATACTACTATTTCTCTGGCTTCATTTCTCCCTCTCTCTTTTCTTCTACCTGCCATACCCCTCTATCCCTCCATGCACCTGCAACTCCCTCACCACCACCCTATCACAGACCTTATTCTCCCAGTTTCAGTTTTCTCTCCTCCCCTGTGAGCAACAAACATATCTAAACAGTGAGAGAGAAGCTGAGAGACCCCAGTTTGGTAAATACCTGTTCCCAGAGTTGTGCCTGGCATGGAAACTTGCTAACATCAGTCAAGAACAAATCAAAGGAGCGTGAAGACCAGAGAAGCAACATGTGATGGAGAAAGGCCCTTTAGTAACAGATACCCCACAGTGGCCCTCTGACAAAAGCATTTAAGGATGCAAATGAATCATAAGTTGTCATTATTTATTTGTCTTTTGGTGGAAAATTAGAAAAATTTTATTTTTTAATTGTGTTTTCTTTTCTCAGCCTCATCTGTGATACAATATTTACAATTTGTTTTTTTAGAGACAGAGTCTTGCTCTGTTACCTGGGCTGGAGTGTAGTAGCACTAGCACAGCTTACTGTAGCCTTGACCTCCCAAGCTCAAGTAATCCTCCCACCCCAGTCTCCTGCATAGCTAGGACTACAGCCATGCACCATCACAACTTGCTAATTTAAAAAAAATTTTTTTTTTTTTTTGTAGAGACGAGGTCTCATTATGTTGCCCAGGTTAGTCTTGAACTCTTAACTTCAAGTGATCCTCCCACCTCAGCCTCCCAAAGTGCTGGGATTACAGGCATGAGCCACTGTGCCTGACCAAGAATTGCTTAAAAATATAAAATCTGGGCTGAGTGTGGTGGCTCACGCCTGTAATCCCAGCACTTTGGGAGGCCAAGGCGGGTGGATCATGAGGTTAAGAGATTGAGACTATCCTGGCTAACATGGTGAAACCCCGCCTCTACTAAAAATACAAAAATTAATTGGGCATGGTGGTATGCGCCTGTAGTCCCAGCTACTCGGGAAGCTGAGGCAAGAGAATTGCTTGAACCTGGGAAGCTGAGGTTGCAGTAAGCTGAGATCACGCCACTGCACACTCCAACTTGGCAACAGAGCAAGATTCTGTCTCAGAAAAAAAAAATCTGACACTGAAATTTACCCACTTAATTGTCAATAAACCAGCAGAACCAATTCATTTCATACTTAATGAATGGTTCTTCTTTACCACAATGTCAATATAACTAATAATAATAAAAATAAAGTCTGGTGTGGGTGTGGAAGCATTCTTTATCAATAGAGTTCAGATTTTGATAAATAAGCTGAGTTATGAAGCTGGGAGAAAAAAAATTCTGAGTCAAAACACCACTAACAGAAAATCTTTATCTGTGCCTGTTCAGCATGAAGCCACTTAAAAGGGTAGTTGATAGGAGCTATATGGTAGGCAGCTGACAAGATGGCCCCAAAGATCTCTGCTTCCTGATACAGTCGTCCCTTGGTATCCAAGAGGGATTGGTTCCAGGATCCCCCTCGGAAATTCACGGATGCTCAAGTCCCCGATACAAAATGGCATAGTATCGCATATAACCTATGCACATCCACCCATAGGCTTTTTTTTTTTTTTTTTTGGTTTGGTTTTGTTTTGAAACGAAGTCTGGCTCTGTCGCCAGGCTGGAGTGCAGTGGTGCGATCTTGGCTCACTGCAACCTCTGCCTCCTGGGTTCAAGTGATTCGCCTGCCTCAGCCTACTGAGTAGCTGGGACTAGAGGCTCGCACCACCACGCCTGGCTAATTTTTGTATTCTTACTAGAGACAGGGTTTCACCATGCTGGCCAGGATGGTCTCGATTTCTTGACCTCGTGATCCGCCCGCCTTTGCCTCCCAAAGTGCTGGGATTACAGGTGTGAGCCACCGCGTCCGGCCCCATAAACTTTAAATCATCTCTAGATTACTTAAATATCTACTTCAACGTAAATGCCATGTAAGTAGTTGTTATACAATATTGGTTTTTAATTTTGTATTATTTTGTATTATTTTTATTGTGTTATTTATTTCATTTTTCTAATTTTTTCTATATGCAGTTGGTTGAATCCACGGGATGCAGAGCCCACAGATATAAGGGCCAACTGTATTCACATCTTTGTGGAAGCCTGTCCCCTTGAGGGTGGGCAGGATCTAATGACTCATTTATAGCAAATGGAAAGTAGCAGAAGTGGGCCGGGCATGGCAGCTCACGCCTGTAATCCCAGCACTTTGGGAGGCCCAGGCGGATCACCTGAGCTTGAGTGTTCGACACCAGACTGACCAACATGGAGAAACCCCATCTCTGCTAAAAATACAACATTAGCCAGGCATGGTGGCACATGCCTGTAATCCCAGCTACTTAGGAGGCCGAGGCAGGATAATTGCTTGAACCTGGGAGGCGGAGGTTGCAGTGAGTGGAGATCGCGCCATTGCACCCCAGCCTGGGCAACAAGAGCAAAACTCCAACTCAAAAAAAAAGAATGTAGCAGAAGCAATGGGATGTCACTTCTGAGATTAGGTAACAAAGACTGGCTTCTGTCATGGGCATCATCTCTCACACACACTCTTGTTCTCTCCCTTGGAGGAAAGCCAGCTGCCATGTTTAGAGTTGCCCTATAGAAAAGCCCATGTGGCAAGAAATTGAGGGAGCCTCTGGCCAAGAGTCAGCAGACTGACTACAACCCATGAGAGACTATAAGCCCGAGGTATACAGTTAAACCATGCCCATATCTCTCATCCACAGAAACTATGACATAATGAATATTATTGTGCTGGGCACAATGGCTCATGCCTGTAATTCCAGCACTTTGGGAAGCTGAGGCGGAAGGACTGCTTGAGCCTAAGAGTTCAAGATAACCCTGGGCAACACAGTGAGACCCCATCTCTAAAAAAAAAAAAAAAAAACGGAAAATGAGGTAGGAGGATCACTTGAGCACAGGAGGTGGAGCCTGCAGTGAGCCATGACCACACCACCGCATGCAGGTAACAGAGCGAGACCCTGCCTCCAAAAAAATAAAACCACCCAAAATGGAAAAATGAAATATTATTTTAAGTTGCTAAATTTTGGGGTAATTTGTTATGCAGCAACAGATTAAGTACTACAGGCTGCTTCCTCCAAGTCTGTCAGAGATCTGAAATCCACCCTATTTATTCCAACAAGTGTTGCTTTGGTTTATTTGTTGGCTAAGTAACATTTGCTTCTTGACCTTCTTTGGTACTAATAATTACAACTTAGTACTCTTCTGTTTAAGTTGTTGAGACCTCTCAAGTTTAAATACTGATTGTACCATTAAATAAAAATGCTTCAAGTCTGATCTGAAGCCATTAGTGCTAAGTACCTAAGCCAGGATGAGCAACATGAAGAAAGAAGAAGAGTCTATACCTGCTTGGAGGTAAAACCTTCTCTTCCATGTAGTAATCACAATTCATCCCAATCTTGTTGCTCAGCTTGGAAACTTCATTAACGGTTTCTGTCAGACCTGTGACAGAAAGAACTGATGGTGGACAACAATGAGCCCATGCAAGTCTGAATTTCTATTTTAGTCAGAGATTCACTCAATCTAGTAGGCCCCAAATTTAGATTAATCAAACTGGTCTTACACAGACTCACCCAATTATTCTAGTGATTTATGTTTTCTGCACCGTATGCCCCATGCCAGCGCTAGAAACTTTCAGAATAGTAGTCTCACACTGGGGGAAGGGAGGGCAAATAGCTAGTTCATAAAAAAAGGAGGAAGTGAAACAGATGAAAAACTTTTCCCTTAAAAAGTAAAATCGTATTTATAGCAGCAAAGAAACAATAATTTGAAATTTGCAAAAATAAACATTTATCTAAGTATTAAGGTTCCACGTTCCTTTTCCTGCCTCTGATGCTACACATGATGAAAGCTAAACTCTCTCTACAGATAATAGTCAGATGTTACTGAACAGTGCCAAAGTCATTTGGTCTTCTAAAGCGGTAGTTCTCAGATTTTAGGATTTCACAGACTAATAAAATTTCTGAAAATATTTTAAGCAACTGAAAACAACTTGCCAACTTTTTGTTTTGCCTAGTATGGACAGTGAAACAAGCAAATAAAAATCCCTCTAGCACCACCAAAATCATAATTTCATCAAAGAAAAGATAGCTTAACCTCCAAAAAAACCAGAAAGGAAATATTATCAAAATAAAAAGCAGACGTTTAAATCAAATTAACTTTAGGAAAACTCATTACAATATTTTTATGATTTAATTTCACTAAATAGTGCTAAGAATTTTGTCACAGATCAGCATGGGCATTTGGCAACCACTGTTCTAAGTTTTTAGTGCAGAACTATAGTACAGCTGATAGCATTCACACATAATAGGTATATATGGTAGTTACAATGATTACTTGGTGTGTAAAATGAAGCTGTATACAATACATCATATTTTATCACTCTCTTTTGATGAAGCGTCATGATTTTTCACAGAAAATTATTTAGCTCCAAGATGTAGAGGAGATGTAGATGAACCAAGATTGGCCACAAGTTGATCATTGTTGAAGCTGGATGATGGATAAATGGGGGCTCATTGTATTAGTGTGTAATACATAAATGTGTAATGTTTCTATAGTAAAAAAAATTAAAAATGTAAAAAGGAAAAATAAGGTTACTGTAGAAAAGTTACATAGGAGAATGCCCCTGTTCTTAGATACATGATGAAATATTTAGAGGTAAAGTCATGACTTTCTATCTCACCCCAGTTAAAATGGCTTTTATCCAAAACGCAGGCAGTAACAAATGCTGGTGAGGACGTGGAGGAAAGGGAACCCTCGAACACTGTTAGTGGGAATGTAAATCAGTACAACCACTATGGAGAATAGTTTGGTTTAGTTCCTCAAACACCTAAAAATAGAGCGATCATATGATCCAGCAATCCCACTGCTGAGTATATACCCCAAAGAAAGGAAATCAATTTATCAAAGAGATATCTGCACTCCCATGTTTATTTCAGCACTATTCATGATAGCCAAGATTTGGAAGCAACCTGTGTCCATCAACAGACGAATGGTAGATATACACAATGGGGTGCTATTCAGCCAAAAACAAAAAAACAACAGGAGATCCTGTTATCTGTAACAACGCAGATGGAATGGAAGGTCATTATGTTAAGCGAATTAAGCCAGGCACAGAAAGACAAACTTTACATGTTCTCACTTATTTGTGGGAGCTAAAAATTAAAACAGTTGAACTCATGTAGATAGAGAATGACAGAAAACCAGAGGCTGGGAAGGGTAGTTGGGTGGGGGGTTGGGGGGTTGCAGGGAAGTGCAGAGGGTTAATGGGTACAAAAAATAGAATGAATAAGATCTAGTATTTGAGAGAACAGAATGACAATAGTCAACAATAATTTAGTTGCACATTTTAAAATACTTAAAAGAGTATAATTGGATTGTTTGTAACACAAAGGATAAATCCTTGAGATGATGTATATCACATTTATCCTGATGTGATTATTACACATTGTATGCCTGTATCAAAATATCCCATGTACCTGATAAATATACATACCTACTATGTACCCATAAAAATTTTAAAATTAAAAGAAGTCAAGGCCAGGTGCTGTGGCTCTTGCCTATAATCCCAGCACTTTGGGAGGCTGAGGCAGGTGGATCACCTGAGGTCAGGAGTTCGAGACCAGCCTGGCTGACATGGTGAAACCTCGTCTCTACTAAAAATACAAAAATTAACTGGGCATACTGGCACATGCTTGTAATCCCAGCTACTCAGGAGGCTGAGGCAGGAGAATCACTTGAACCCAGAAGGGTTGCAGTGACCCAAGATCGCATCACTGCCCTCCAGCCTGGGTGACAGAGACTCTGTCTCAAAAAACCAACAAAAAAGACCACAACCAACAACAAAAATTAAAAGAAGTCATGACATTGTAATTTTAAAAGGCAGGAGGGGGAAATACAGGGAGAGAGAAAAAGCAATATGGCAGAATATTAACAATGTGGGCATTCACTGTATTATTTTTTACTTTTCAGCAGACTTAGGATATTTAAAAATAAAAAGTTAAGGGGATTGTAGACCATTACCAAAAATCCACTGAGTCCCTGCTTAGGTAAACATGAAGGTGAACTGGACCTTAAGCGCATACTTGATTTAAGTGGACCCTTTATTTCTGCAGCCTCTCTGAAGTCTTTCGTTCCAGTCCAAATGGCAAAACACAATCAAATATGTAAATAGACTCATTGCTAATTCACGAATGCTAAATGAGAGCTAAGAGAAAACCTTCAGAAGGGGATTGAGCTACAGCAGCTTATTGAGGGACGGCGGGAAATAGACACAGAAACACTTTCCAACTACAACAAATCAAAGTTCATAGCCTGCCTTGATAAGACTGTTCTGTTGCTCAAAAGTTACATAGCACTAAGCAATTCCAAAACAGCACTAAAATTCAGGAATGAAGAGAGCTCAAAGAGAAATCAGAGATAAAATTTAACTGAAATAGATTTTAAAAATCCACATCCCAAGGACAAAAACATTTTCAAGTAATATAACAACCAAGTCAACCTAATACACAAAATTTCAAATTTTTTAAAAAAGGAATTTGATTTTTCATTTTACTGAGAGTTGTTTTATATACGGACTCATTTAAATAGACACCTAAAAAACTTAAATTGTATGTACAAAAAAATGGACTTTTCATCCAACATCAGGTTCACGGCTGTTGAAAATGCCCCCAGTAAGCCTTTTGGTGTCATCCTGTTAACCAGCAGCGACCCCATGTGGCCACAAGAGAAACTAATCTAATTCAGCCTCAAAGCCTCAATCTAATTTTTCGCATTTCAATAGTCAAGAATCTTCTCTCGAGTTGTTGCACGCGGACAGGTCTTCAGTTTGATGACTAGTTACGTTCTCTGGAGATTAAGAGAAATACAGCATGAGTCCCAGTGAGACTGGACCCACCAAAAAACGCTGAGAAGACCTTGTGCCCCAATAAGAACACGAAAGAACATCCACTACAGAACCGAGCTAGAGACTGGGCCCAGGACACTACTACTACTTGAGTTAGCAAAGCACTGAGAAAACCCAATTCCCGTCTGGGATCATTTGCGTTCTTTAAAATCAACCCCAGATCTATCTGCCAATTCCCCCTACATATTCAAAATACAATACAAAGGAGAGCTTTGAACCGACTCAGTCTCAAATCTTGTCAGATTCAGGTAATCACGCTTGGGTCACTTCTTTCTCTGGGACCAAAAACTCTTTGAAGACCTCTGCCCTCGGGCCTGTAAGTAAAGGCGGGTGGGGGAGAAACAGAGAAGGACAAACGAGAGGGACGGTGAAGAGAGAAAACTTGGGGGATGGGGGTGTCTGCGGACCCCCCACACTAAGCACCCCCTAGGGGGCCACAGGGACCGCCAAGCTGGACCTACAGGGAGGGGGGTCCTCGGGGCCGCTCTTGTCTTCATGGGGGGGTCCTGAGGTTTCGGGCTTACAGGACCTGTCCTCTGAGTCGCCAAGGTCCTTCGGGGGCACACACTCCTCCACGTCTGGCATTTTGCTGATGGTATCTGGGTGAGGGAGAAAGGCGTGTTGTTGGCGCCGGGGAAGGGGCCTCCCCAACTGCCAAGGGGGTCCCTGGGGGCGGCGGGAAGAGGGTAGCGGCCTCAGGGTCTTGGGGGTGCTGAGCTGCAGACGGGAAAAGGAGCGTGGAGGAGCGGAAGTCGAGAGTGAGACAGAAGTGGAGCCCTGGGCGGCAACGAGGAAACTAAGGCCACCGAAGGCTGGCGCAGGGCGGGCCGCGTGGGAAGGCCTCTTCCTCCGCGGCGAGGTGCCCCCCTCGCCCGAAAGGCCAGCCCAGGCCAGCCTCCGGCTCCCAGGCCGTCACCTCCTGCTCACCTCCTCCTCCCCCGCCGCGGGTAGCCCACTGGCGTCTGCTCTGGGGGCCTCGCGGCCTAGCGGCCTGGACCGTACCACCGCGGCAGAGCGGCGGGTTGGGGCGGCGCGCGGTGGGAGAGGCCGGGGTTTGAGAACAAACCGCTGCGGTCGCCGGGACAACGGGGCCGGGAACATGCCGCCGGAAAGGACCGGAGGCGGCAAGCTCGTGCGTCCTTCCTGAGCTGGGAGCCAACCAGGCCTCGAGCTGGTCGCTGGGGCCGGTTCCTGCCGGTCAGCTCCCGCCCCTCGAGAAAGATGGCGTGGAACTGCTGAGAGGAGGGCAGAGCATGCGTGGGGCTTTTTTCTTCAGGCTGTTCAGACAGCCGAGAAGTGGAGCCACACCCAGGACGGTTGTTTTCACAGCGTGTCCTCCGCCACCGCCACAGGGTCGCAGGGGCCGCGCTCTTTCCTCACATGTGGGAGAAGCGGAGGAGCCGCCAGGGCTGGGGCCAGGCTCTGCCCACTGGGGTCTCCGCCCGTGGCCGCCCTCCGCCTGCTGGGCTCCAGCCCTTGCCTTTCTTGACTCTGAATCTACTCTATCGCCCTTGCAGTGATGTGAAGACCTGGAGTGCCCCTGCCTGAGAAGATGGAAAGGGAGTGTATCCACTTCACCTGCTCCCATCCCTCTTTATTACTCTTGACTTCTTACCATAAAAGTGTACAGTAACAAAACAAAATAAAAAAGATGAAAGTATTACGATAAGAATCCAGGTTCCGATGGCTGACACCTGAGTCGAGCGGATCCCTCTCAGGAGTTCGAGTCCAGCCTGGCCAACATGGTGAAACCCCCCCACTCTACTGAAAATACAAAAATTAGCCGGCCGTGTTGGCGGGCGCCAGTATTCCCAGCTATTCGGGAGGCTGAGGCAGGGAATTGCTTGAACCCAGGAGGCAGAGGTTGCAGTGAGTGAGATTGCGCCACTGCACTCCAGCCTGGGCAACAGAGCGAGACTCTGTCTCTGAAAAAAGAAAAAAAAAGAAAAGAAAGAAACTCTGCCTTGAATGAGTTATCCTTAACTTTGCCTTGGCCGGGCACAGTGGCTCACACTTGTAATCCTAGCATTTTGGGAGGCTGAGACAGGTGAATCACCTGAGGTGAAGGAGTTCACGACCAGCCTGGCCAACATGGTGAAACCCCGTGTCTACTAAAAACGACAAAAAATTAGCTGGGTATGGTTGCAGACGCCTGTAATCCCAGCGACGCGGGAGGCTGAAGCAGGAGAATCGCTTGAATCTGGGAGGCATTGGTTGCAGTGAGCCGAAATTGCACCACTGCACTCCAGCCTGGGCAACAGAGTGAGACTCCATCTCAAAAAAACAAAACAAGGCCAGGCGCGGTGGCTCACGCCTGTAATCCCAGGGCATTGGGAGGCCAAGGCGGGTGGATCACCTGAGGTCAGGAGTTCGAGACCAGCCTGACCAACATGCCAACATGGAGAAACCCCGTCTCTACTAAAAATACAAAATTAGCTGGACGTAGTGGCTCATGCCTGTAATCCCAGCTACTCAGGAGACTGGGGCAGGAGAATCTCTTGAACCCGGGAGGCAGAGGTTGTGGTGAGCCGAGATCATACCATTGCACTCCAGACTGGGCAACAAGAGTGAAACTCTGTCTCAAAAACAAAAACAAAAAAAGACAACCTTTGCCTTGTTAGTGTGGAGTGTGGATGTGTGGATGTTTCTTGCACAACTCTTGGGTTTGGAGGGGTAAATTATAAAGATGCCCAAGAGCATTTGTGCTTTAAAAAAGTCCATTCCACCTTGAGGCCCAGGCAGATACTAGGGGAGTGGCCTAGCCAAGTTACTGTTTATCCAGAGCATCTCAGACTCATCCCTACCAAACCCACCCCTTCCTCCTCCTTGCTGTCTCCTGCTGTTTCCCTCAGGGATGCCAACTGTGAAGTAGGCCAGCCTTCACCCTAAACTCACCAGAAGTGGGAGGAAGTTGCATGGTGACTTCAGCAAAGAGTTCAATGAAATATGATGCTTCCTTATTACATAGGGAGATATTTAGGCTGGGTTACTGATTTCTCTTTAAAAATGCAAATTGGGAATTCCATTTGGCATTTTTATTTCTGGGAGAAAGTTTCCAGAATAATACCAGTTCGTTTCCCCCACAAAAATTGCATTGCTGTAAAACTCCCTACTGATGTCTGAAATTCCTCTAACAATTCTTTCATATATGTTAAATTGTCTATTTAAGTATTCTCTTAATATCCAAATTGTCTGGGAGGGTCAGTGGGAAGAAATAGCAGTCCAGGAGCACATGGTAGTGGGTGTGGGGGAGGGGACTGAAGCCAGAAGAGGAGGGAGAGGAGGTAGCAGAGAAAGACAAAATTAGTTTTCCCAGTTAGCCCAGGTACAGCATTTCATGATCTTTATCGTTAATAGTCATCAGAACCAACCAAGCAAAAGTTAGAGGTTGAGGGGAGTAGAAAGATGAAGTAAGAGATATGCACTTCTTCCCTTTGGGGTCTTAGTTAATAACTGATTTCTGTGTAATGATTTACAGAATGCTTTTACATCGCAGATCTATATGCTCTGCACACAATACCATTCAGTAGGCAAGGCAGGTGTCATATTGTACTGTTTGAAAGGTGAACAAGTTGGGGATCAAAGAGATTTCAGAGAGTAACCAAAAGTCACACAGTAAGCAAGGTCTTGCCTCTTGATTAGATACTTTTTCTTAATTCACACCACCTCCTTGACTCTGGTATCTATATGTACACAATAAAATATAACATATAATGGCATGGGAAGTACCAGGGCTGGGGCTTGTAAGTACTTCAGTAAGTACCTCAGTGCTACCTGAGGACTGAGAAAGGGTGAAAGATCTTGCTGGTGTTTGGGTCAGTTCAAGCCTAGCCTTTAGCCAGGGTCCTCAGTAAGATTCTGTAACTTGGCCAGGCTCGGTGTCCTAGCAGGAAGCTAGGATTTGGGAGGCTGAGGTGGGCAGATCACCTGAGGTCAGGAGTTCAAGACCAGCCTGGCCAACATGGTGAAACTCCATCTCTATTAAAATACAAGAATTAGCTGGGTGTGGTGGCGGGCGCCTGTAATCCAAGCTACTCAGGAGGCTGAGACAGAAGAATCTCTTAAACCCGGGAGGTGGAGGTTTCAGTGAGCTGAGATCGTGCCACTGCACTCCAGCCTGGGCAGCTGAACGAGATTCCGTCTAAAAAAAAAAAATGCTCCTGGAAGCGAAGGCAGGTGGGGATCACTTGAGGCCAAGAGTTTGAAGCCAGGAGTTTGAGACCAGCTTCAACAACACAGCAAGACCCTGTAAAAAAAAAAATTAAAATTGAAAACTAAAAATAAATTTAAAAAAAGATTCTCTAACTCATTTGGTCTTTGGCTTATGTTAGGCCTGGCTCTCCCTCAACCTCAGGACCCTCTTTAAACTCTTCTAATGGGTGAAACTGAAGTTTCTACGTATGTCCATTATTTAGCAGGAATGCCCATCCTGGATAACTTCACACCTTTGCCCTATTAAAGTGCACATACCTCAAATGACCCATAATGCAAGTATTTCCAAGCAACCCAGGAACAGAAGAAAAGCCCTGTTTCTTCTTACACTGAAGTATGACCAAAGCTGTCCAGCCCAGGGTTACCTTTTTCTACCAAGATGTTGTATGACTTTCTCTTCTATTCATAACATATCCATTTGTTTTAATACTAAAGTCTATTTCCCTCAATTTTTTTTTTTTTTTTGAGATAGGGGCTCACTTTGTCCCCCAGGCTGGAGTACAGTGGCACAATCTCAGCTCACTGCCGCCTCGACCTCCTGGGTTCAAGCAATCCTCCTGCCTCAGTCCTCCAAGTAGCTGGGACTACAGGTGTGTGCCACCACACCCAGTTAATTTTTGCATTTTTTGTTGAGACGGGGTTTCATCATGTTGCCCAGGCTGGTCTCAAACTCCTGAGCTCAAGCGATCTGCCCACCTGAGCCTCCCAAAGTGCTGGAATTACAGGCATGAGCCACTGCACCTGGCCCCTCCCTCAAATCTTTGAGTAGAAATCTTGTTCCAGAAGAAGGGCTTCCTGTACTTGTTGGTACATCTCTGTATATCCCTATGGGTACCTACAACCCAGTATGAGAAGCAGCTCATGGTAATTTCAGGCCTGCAACTAGAATTTTCCTGTTCCTTAACCATGTTCTCACATATGAGAGCTTTAACTCAAGCCCAGTAGTGTCATCTATTCTCATTATTAAATACTATTCTGTGTACACTATCCCTCAAAAGCACATTATGTAGGAAGTCAGTCCTATCCACAAAGACATTCTGAAAGAGGAGTGTATAAAGACGAAGATACAAGCGAAATACTTGGAGGTGGCTGTAAGAGGTACAGAATCACAGAATTTAAGAGGAATCCTGGTACAAATCTGCTAACTAAAACAAAACAAAAATGAAAAACCCCTCACTTTACAAAGAAACATTTTAGGCTCAGTGAGGTTAAATGACTTGGCTAAGGTCACCACCAGTTTATGGAAAATTCAGGACTAGAACCCATATCACCATCTGTTTACTCTGTAATGTATAGAGGTATGCAAGAGTAAAAGCTAACACTGTAAATAAATATTTACATTTCCTAAAGAAAAATGTAAATGATAGGGCATGGAATGGAGAAAGTAAGGGATGAAGTTAAATAAAGGCCAAGATGCAAGTACAGTCGAGTATACTGGAAGATAAACAGTCAACTAAAGTGGTAGGGACACATAAATACAGGGTGGGACATTTAAATGGAACCATTTGGAATCATGTAAACTGGGACTGACTTCATTATAGCCTCCCTTATGGTACAGAACCACATGTCAAAATTATTTGCTTTAGTCTTTTGACAAATGTGTTTTCTCCACAGAACTCAAGAGTAGGAGAAGGGTTGAGAGAATCTGGGGGCAGTCTGGAGGTGGTCCTTTGAAGCTGAATGTGAAGTGTGATGGATGGGGAAACCATTACAAATCTTTAAGGGAGGAGGCTCAAAGCGGAAGACAAAGAAGATTCTGGGAGCAATGTTTACTGCCTCCTTTTCTAGCCACATCTCACTCCATTATCAACACCTCACAGGCTCTGCTGTTCCGACCTCAGGGTCTTTGCATGTGCTGTTCTTTCTACCTAGCATGCTTCTCCCTGCTCTAAAAGCCCCTTTTGCCTCCCTGACTCTCATCCTTCAGAACTAGCTTACAAGGCCTAACTTCCTCAGAGGACCTTCCATGGCCCTCCATTAGCTTCTCTCAACACCCTGCATGTTTTCTCCATAGCACTCATCACATTTTGTAATCACGTGTTTGTTGGCATACTTAACATTTATTGAGATGTGACTCTCCCATGAGACTCAGCTTTCTGGGAGCAGGGACTGTGTGCATTTTATTAGCTGCTGTGCCTGGGACATAGTAGGCGTCCAATCAATAATTATGGAATGAATGAACAGGGGGAGACTGCATTGTAAGGGAAGTGACAGAATGGGCCACTGCTCCCCTCACACACCCAAGAGGTCAAGCAAAGTGTCTCTCTCTGGATGCAGTCTTGGTGACCAGGGTCTGTCTTTCTCTTTTTGTTTCATAAACATATAGACATGTTTTCTCTCTTTCTGTGTCTCCTGTGTCCTTAGCTTCCTGAGAGAGCCTTTTAAACCAGCAAAGACAATGTCTGAGAGAAAAGGACTTTTGAGGCTCCGTGACACTGGAGTGCCTCCCACCCCTAATCAGAAGGTGGCAGCAGGGGGCAGTGGCACCATGGGAGTAACTTAGAGCCTGGCTCCTAGATGAAAGAGTTTCTCTCTCTCTGCAGAGCAATCCAGGGTCAGCAGCAGCCGAAAGCCACAAAAACTGACTTTAAAAGTCCTCCTAAGAGCTGCATCTTTTGAGTCCCCAAAACAATCACGCCTTGTGCCCCAGGACACGGCGCGAGTTACACACTTAAAGCAGTTTCCACAGAACCGCATTCAGTTGGTTTTAAACTCTGGGGAAAGCTGGCAGCCTCTTTGTGGGTTTTTTAAAAAAACTAGTTAGAGGGACAATTAAACCTTTATGGGCCCCAGAATGTACCTATGCAGACATAAATAAGGATCATTCTTCATCACTGGAGAATCCACTTTCTGGCAACAGATATATTTTTCTGCCATTGCAGGACAGAGTTGAGCTCACGTCTCAGAATCTTTATGATTAAATGGGCAGGTGATGGGGGTTAGCATGAGCAGCGTTAGAACTTTGACCCTAAATTTGGCACAGGCCCTTTCTCAAAATGGATATATCACAGGCCTTGGGCTTAGCTGGTCTTAAATAAATCACATAAACTCCCAAAGCCTTTCCAGAAAGCCGCCAGGATTTTAGGCCAAGAAAACTCATCTTGCTGTCTCTTTGTGTTACTTCGGGCCAAAATGCTCCATTTGTCAAAGAATCCTGACTCTTTTATTCCCACTCTTACAACACAATACAATGTATTCATATATTTACAGTGCAGTGCCCTTCAATGGTCCAGATGATTTTTTTAATCCAATAATATCATTAAATGCACCAGGGGGCTCTCTTCTGAAAGAACTTTTGAGTAAACTCTTTTGTTAAGGGATGCAATCTTTCATAAGGCAAATCATCAGTCTCCAATTTGTTTTCCAAATCTGAGATTTTCTTAAACCAGGGTCCACTTTAGATGATGGCTTGTGCATTTTCTTTTATTTTTCTGACTTTGGTTAAGACAAGCTTTTCCTCACTAGACATTGTTGGGTAGGGATGAAGGAAGCTCAAACACTTGAGAAGTAAATCAGTTTCAGTCATTTGTGTCATCCATAATTCTTTAGAACCACCAGCTTAAAGCAAAGTATAATGATCTCCTGACAAAGAACCCAGCCCCACAGATTTGAGGGCCAGTCTATTTGAAGTCCATCTCAAAAGAAATGTGGGGGAGGGTGTTTGGGACATTATTGTAGTTTTTTTTGTTTTGTTTTGTTTGTGGCCAAGTACATAGCATAATATTTATCATTGTAACCATTTGTAAGTGTGTACAATTCAGTGGCATTAAATAAGTTAAATTCACAATGGTATGTAATCATCACCACTATCTATACCCAAAAGTTTTTCATCATCCCCAACAAAAACTCTGTAACCATTAAACAATAATTCCCCATCCCTTGCTCCTTCCAGACCCTGGTAACCTCTATTTTACTTTCTGTCTCCATAAAGAGAGAACAGTTTTATACTCCAGTTTTTCTCTGGGACTTTTTTTCTTCCCACAACAGTGTGGCGGGGGAATGGGGAAAGTCGTGGCCATCCTTTTTCACCTTGTAGGCCCTTCCCAGTGCCGCCTCTCCACTCCCCTTTACAGCATCTCTAAGATGAAGCCGGAGCTCATTTGAAAGGTTTAAACTTGCAGAGGGGCTGCAGTCCCCAGCGGGAACAAAAGGAGGTCACTGGGTCTGAGTCTCTGTTACAAGCTCAGGAATGGCAGGAATTTTCTGACTTCAGTAGTCTGAGGAAGTGGAACACGATGAGCTAGATAGTTGTTTTGGTGTCTGAAGCCTATGTGGCTTAGCACCAATCAGTTGCAGAGTTAGTCACCTGAGATCTGTCAGGGCTAAGAGAGATGGGATTGCAGTAAGAGGCATAGAGAGCTCCCTTGGGCACCCTCAAATTCCAGGCTGTGGAATTTCTCATTGAAAAACACTGGCTAAGCCACTCACAACCTCTGCAGAATTTACATCTCTTGTACCCATTTGTAGCCGACAGAGGCAGACTCAGAATGACTCACATCCTTCAGTTTGGGTTTTACTTTCCTCATAATGCTTGGAAACTCTCAAAGGAGCTAACCTCCCCTACTTCCCCCACCCTCACACAACTCAGGATAAACAAGAAATTCAGTTTATGAAAAATCTGATTTTTGGTTGTTTCAAGAAATACTTGGGCACCCCCAGTCATCCCTCCCGGACTTCTAGAACTGTGAGCCTGCTGAGGGGCCCCTTAGGACAACCATGGCATGGTGATTCAATGGCTCAGAGAAACTGCAAACCATGGGATGGTGGAGGGATAGTCACCTCGAAAGCAGGAGGCATGGATTTCTTCTGCTGCCCACTTGCTAGTGACCCTGGGCAAGTCACGTCACAGCTCTGGCCTCATTTCCCTTATGTTGAGTGGAAGTGCCCTGCAACTCTGAGAATTTGGGGGTGAGGGGGTGGGGGAGCAAGGCTTTCTAATGTCTGGAATTCTTAAAACAGGGAACAAAGCCTTTTGTTTCCCACAGGTGCTGACCTTAATGGAAAGAATGGTTGTAAGAAGGAGGAGGAGATTTGGGGAAAGGAGAGTGGATGGGTGTTTTTTAGGTTTATTTTAGGATAGATTGAGAATTAAGTTATGGCTGTGTCTTTATGAGGAATTGTTCAGCAGGCATCTGGAAATAAGCACCTGGAGTTAAGAAGAGGGACTGGGACTGACAACAGGAATAGAGTCAGGAGTCATGGTTGATAAATGAAATGGTAATAATCCAAGACACACCTATCAAGTGGTTACCATGTGCCAGGACCTTGGGGAGCCCTTCACATAGACGTGTTCCTACCATACACACAACAACCCTATGACAAATATGCTGTTTTTACACCATTTTACAGATGAGAACTTAAATATCCCCCCAAGGCCATAGAACGAGTAAGTGGTAAGCCAGGGGCTTGAACCCAGGGAGTCTGACTTTTCTATCACCTTCTGAAGCTACAGTGGTGGAGAAGCATGGGAGAAAAGAAATACTAGTGGACAGAATCTTGACAAATACCTGTAACAAAGTACTCCTATACTTGATCAACTGCAACCTAAAATCAGATTCTGAGAAGATGAAGGTATGGGTCAGAAACAGAGAACTATCCACTTCTATCTACTGATTTTGGCAATTGGGATGGCTCTGCACAAGTTAAATAGTAATGACACCCAAAATATATTGAGCACTCATTATGTGCTAGGCACTGTACTAAAAGGACTTCACGTATAATATCTCATTTAGTCGTCTTACGAATCCTACATAAAAGCTATTATAGTGCCCATTTAACAGGAGAGGAAACTGAAGCTTCAAGAACTTAAGGGACTTAGCCAGCTGGGAACTCAAAGCCAAGCTGTGTGCTTCCAAAGACAGCTCACGATTTGCCTCCCGAAAGCAGTCTTTCCTGGCCTCTCACAACAGACATGGAGTGAAACCTCTTGACATTCCTGCTTTGTTTCCTGTTAAGATACTCCCTGGTTTGCAGTTAAAGCCAATATTTGAAGTCAGTACTTCTGGAATTTGCTAAAGGGTTATCAGCTGTCTTGAACTACTGTTTAAGTTTATTACGTGCACCTTCGAGTTAATTTAAGCCAACTAGAATAAGCAGTAGCTAATTTTTGGTCCCCCCGAGGCACGCCCAGCTGATTCCCACCACACCCAGTTCCATGGAGAAGCTTGATTGGTCCACAGGTCCCGTCTCCCTTACAGTGATTGGTTCAAATAAAAGCACGTGACACAAGTCAGGTCAACGAGGCATAAGGAGAGGTCAGCTAGCAGCTTCCGGTAGCGTCCCTCTTCCTTGTACTTCGTCAGGCGTTTTTTCGGAAGTGAGAGTCCTTCCTGCTCCGGACTTTGTCCTGCTGGGGTGGAGGCCGCCTGACTACCAGCTTCACTAAGCGGAGAGAGGCAGGGAGCCCCTGAAGCCCACCCTCCTGCCCGAGATTCCCCAGCATCCAACCAGTACATTCTTGTTGAAGCTAGCTTGTTTTGGGATGCTTGCTGCTCCCCACCCGCGCTGGAATGTGAGCACCATGAGGGCACGCACCCTGTCCGTCTCCACTGCTGCACCCCCAGTCCTTATACATAGCTGGGCACCGAGAGATACCTTATAATATAGCTGAATGATGAACGAGTGAAGTCATGAATGAACCTAATATAAGCTCAGAGCGGGGCGGGGTGGGGAGTCAGCTGAAAAACACCTTGAAAATAATCTAATCTACATCTCTCTTTTCTACTCTATAGTAAGAAAAGAAACAGGAGCTGCAGTGTTAGAACACAGTTATCCTAACTAGGGCACTCTCTAGTGCCATAATGAGGATCTTTGGTCACTGTAAGGCAAGCATCCCAGGGGGGCTCTGATGCCACGCCTGGTTCAAGTTGGAGAACAGGACACCCAGAAGGATCCAGCTAAATAAAACTTCAGCATCAGTTGATGATAGAAATAGAGGGTTGGTAAGAAAGAAGAAAGATACAAGATTTTGTATTTAGAATTTTTTTTTTTTTTTTTTTTTTTTTGAGACGGAGTCTCGCTCTGTCGCCCAGGCTGGAGTGCAGTGGCGCGATTTCGGTTCACTGCAAGCTCCACCTCCCAGGTTCACACCATTCTCCTTCCTCAGCCTCTGGAGTAGCTGGGACTACGGGCGCCCGCCACCACGCCCTGCTAATTTTTCGTATTTTTAGTAGAGACGG
The DNA here is from genome assembly GCF_002776525.5 of Piliocolobus tephrosceles. NCBI lineage: Eukaryota > Metazoa > Chordata > Mammalia > Primates > Cercopithecidae > Piliocolobus > Piliocolobus tephrosceles. The sequence continues at coordinate 133,653,500 of NC_045438.1, read as the reverse complement.
GGTTTCACTGTGTTAGCCAAGATGGTCTCCATCCCCTGACCTCGTGATCCACCTGCCTCGGCCTCCCAAAGTGCTGGGATTACAAGCATGAGCCACCGCGCCCGGCCTCTTTTTTTTTTTTTCTTTTTAAAGAACATACAATTTTTGTACTAGTTGATTAATGTTTAATGCTGGCTGTTTTGATGAATAAAGTTTAGGAAATATATGATTATGATTGCAGGGGCCTTCAGCATATAGCGCTGCATCTGCATCCCACTTTGGATGTAGGGGTGAGACTATGCAAAGCCTTGTTTGCTGGGAATACACCTCTCTAAACGTTCAAAATTGCAGAATGGAAGTTATGAAGCACTGGCAGACTTCACAACTCCCTTACATTCCATTCCATAGTTTGTCTATGCTTTTTACCAAATATTTCGTTTCTTTTTCTGAATTTCAGATATCCCCATTCCACAGAGAACTTTTTTAAAAATCAACTTTATTGAGGTATAATTTTCATAAATGTGCCAATTTTAAGTGTACCTTTTGATGAGTTTTACAAATACATATATTTGTGAAAACACCACCACAGACAAACAGAGTATTTCCATCATCCCCAAAGGTTTCCTTGTCCCCGTTTGCAGTCAATATCTGTCTCCTTATCCCAGGGCCCAGGCAACCACTGATCCGCTTTACCTGTTCTAAAACTTCATATAAATAGAATTGTACAATATGTAGTTGTATTTGGCAGGTAGAGCTGCCAAAAAAAACCACAGACTGGGTGGCGTAAGCAATGGAAATTTATTTTTTTACAGTTTTAAAGACTGAAAGTCCAAGACGAAGATGTCGGCAGGTTTGGTTTCTCCTGAGGCCTCTCTTTGGCTTGCAGATGGCTGTCATCTGGCCGTGTCCTCACATGGCCTTTTCTCAGGACACACACATCCTTGGTGTCTCTTCCTCTTTTTATAAGGACACTAGTCCTATTGGGTTAGAGCCCCAATTCAATAGATCCCTATCGGATTTGACTTATTGGTCCTTTGACTTCATTTAACTTTAATTACCTCTTTAAAGGCCCCATCTCCAAATACAGTCATGTTGTAGGAAAGGATTTCAACTTATGAATTTTGCAAGGGACACAATCAGTTCATAACAGTAGTCTTTTGTGTCTGACTTCTATGACTCAGCGTGTCTGTGTGATTTATCCATGCCACGGCATCTATCAGTAGCTTGTTCCTTTTAATTGCTGAGTAGAAGTCCATTGTATGAATATATCACAGTTTATTTATCCTTTTATCTGTTGATGGACTTTGGGCTGTTTCCAGTTTTTTACTATTATGAATAAAACTCCTGTTAACATTCTAGTATATCTTTTTGTGGACATATATCTTAGTTTATCTTGGGTAAATATCCAGGAGTAGGGTTACTGGATTATATTGTGTTTAATTTTGTAAGAAACTGTCAAACATTTCTCCAAAGTGGGTATACCATTTTGTATTTCCACCAGCAGTGTATGAGAAAGTTTCAGTTGTTCCACATCCTTACCAATGTTTGGGACTGTCGATTTGAAAAAAAGTCATTCTAGTAAGTAATGGTTCCTTGTTGTGGTTTTAACTTGCGTTTCCCTGATGACCAATTGTTGAGCATCTCTTCATGTACTTATTTATCAACCAAATGTCTCATTTGGCGGTGTGTGTGCAAGTCTTTTGCGCTCTTTCTTTCTTTCTTTCTTTCTTTCTTTCTTTCTTTCTTTCTTTCTTTCTTTCTTTCTTT
>NC_045438.1:133635067-133651744 GCF_002776525.5 Piliocolobus tephrosceles | reverse complement strand
TTTCTTTCTTTCTTTCTTTCTTTCTTTCTTTCTTTCTTTCTTTCTTTTTAAAAAAGACTTTAGGCCAGGTGTGGTGGCTCATGCCTGTAATCCCAGCACTTTGGGAGGCTCAGACAGGAGGATCCCTTGAGCCCAGTAGTTTGAGACCAGCCTGGACAACATTGCAAGACCTCATCTCTATGAAAAATATATATATTTTTAAGATAATTTAAAAGGACTTTATTTTTTTAAGAGCAGTTTTAGGTTTACAGCAAAATTGAGAGGAAGATACAGATTTCTCATCTACTCCCTGCGCCAACATGTGTAGATCTCCCCCATCATCAATATCCCCTATGAGTATGGTGCAAATTGTTGCCATTGATGAACCAACACTGACACATCACGATCACCCGAAGTACATCGTTTACATCAGGATTCTCTCTTGGTATTGTACATTCTGTGAGTTTGGACAAATGTATAATGATGTGTGTCCATCATTATAGTGTCCTACAGAGTTTTCACTGTCCTAAAAATCCTCTGTGCTCTGCCTATTCATCACCCTTCCCCACTCCATGTTTAAATTGGCATTGGCAAAGCTTTTTTGTTTTTTTTTTTAATTTTCTATATATTTTTTTTTATATGGAGTCTTGCTCTGTCACCCAGGCTGGAGTGCAGTGGTGCGATCTCGGCTCACTGCAGCATCTGTCTCCCGGGTGCAAGTGATTCTCCTGCCTCAGCCTCCCAAGTAGCTGGGATTACAGGCACCTGCCACCATGCCCAGCTAATTTTTGTATTTTTAGTAGAGATGGGGTCTCACCATGTTGGCCAGGCTGGTCTCAAACTGCTGACTTCAAATCATCCACCCACCTCGGCCTCTCAAAGGGCTGAGATTACAAGCATGAGCCACCGCACCCAGCCGGGCAAAGTTGTTTATAATATTCCCTTACAATATCCTCCTATTACTTGTAAGATCTGTCATTAAGTCACTTCTCTTATTTCTGATATTCTTAATTTGTGTTTTTTTCTCTTTTTTCCTGATCCATGCCTAGAAGTTGATCCATATGATCTTTTCAAATAACTAGCTTCTGGTGTCATTGATTTTTCTCCATTGTTTTTCAGTATTGTTTCATTGATCTTATTTCCTTTCCTCCGCTTACTTTGGGTTTCATTTGCTCTTCTTTTTCTCATTTCTTAAGGTAGAGGCTGAAGTTACTGACTTGAAACCTTTCAAGTACTGATTTAGTGGCACCCACAAATTTGGGTATGTTGGGTTTCCATTTTCATTCCATTCAAAATACATTCTGATCCCTCCTGCCTTTTTGACTGATAAGTTATTAAGAAGTGCCTTATCTAGTTTCCAAATATTTGGAGATTTTCTAAGACTCTATTATTCACTATTTATAATTTAATTCCATTGTGGTGAGATAACTTTTTTATGATGACTTGAATCCTTTCAAATGTTTGAGACTTGTTTTATGGCCCAGAATATGGCCTATTTTGTTAAATGTTCCTTGTGCATGTGAAAAGAATGTGCATTTTGCTGTTGTTGGATGGAGTGTTCTATAAGTGTCAAGTAGGTCAAGTTGATTGATGGGGTTATTCAAATCCTCTGTATACTTGCTTATTTTCTACCCAATTATCTATTGGTTATTAAGAGGGAGTAGTGAAATCTCTGATTATAATTATGATTTTTCTATTTGTCTTTGCAGCTCTATCCATTTTTGCTTCATGTATTTTGAAACTCTGTTATTAGGTACATAAACTTTTAGAATTTTGATGTATTGATTTATAATTATGAAATGATCCTTACACTTGGTAATATTCTTTGATCTAAAATCTTCATCTGATACTCATATAGCCATTCTATCTTTTCATTAATGTTAGCTTGGCATATCTTTTTCCAACCTCCTTTTACATTTTAACATATTGTGTCTCTATATTGTGTTTCTTATAAGCATTATATAATGTCTTGCTTTTTAATCCAATCTGACAATCTCTGCCTATTAATTAGAACATTTAGACCACTTGCTTTTGTTTCTCACCTCAAAGAAACATGTGGGTTATTCTGTTTTAATTGTGGTAAAATATATATAACATAAAATTTATCATCTTAACCATTTTAAGTATTCAGTACAGTAATGTTAAGTATATTCACATTGTTTTGCAACCAATCTCTAGAACTTTTTCATCTTGCAAAATTGAGACTCTTTGCCCATTAAACAACAACTCCCCATTTCCCTCCTCCCCACCTCCTGGCAGCCACCATTCTACTTTCTACTTTCTACTCTAGATACCTCGTATAAGTGGAATCCCACAGTATAGACCATTTACTTATAATGTGATTATTGACAGGTTAAGTTTAAGCCTATCAGCTTCTTTTTGTTCTATATTTATTCCATTTCTTTTTTGTTTCTTTGTTTTCTCTTTTTCTCCCTTCTTTTGGATTTTTTTAAATAATTTCACTTTATTTTCTTTGTTGGGTTAGTAGCTATAATTCTTTGTTTTGTTATTTTAATGGTTGCTCCAGGGTTTATGGCTTGTATATCTTATCACAGTCTGCTTTCACCACTTTACATATAAGAATTTTAATATACTTCCATTTCGCCTCTCCTGACCTTTCTGCTTTCATTATCATACTTTTTACTTATTCATATGTTAGAAACCACACAATATGTCATATTTTTTATTTAAGCAGTCAATTATCATTGAAAGAGATATAAATAGTGTTTTATGAATCTTACATATTTGCCTATGTATTCACCTTTATTCCTTTGGGTAGATCTATGTTTCAGTCTGGTATTATTTTCCTTCCGCTTCAAGGATTTTCTTTAACATTTCTTGTTTGTTTGTTTGAGACAGGCTCACTCTGTTACCCAGGCTGGAGTGCAGTGACGTGATCACGGCTCACTGCAGCCTTCACCTCTTGGGCTCAGGCAATCTTCCTGCCTCAGCCTCCTGAGTAGCTGGGACTACAGGTATGTGCCACCACACCCAGCTAATTTTTTTATTTTTTGTAGCGATGGGGTCTAATCTTGTGGCCCAAGCTGTTCTTGAACTCCTGGGCTCAAAAGATCCTTCCATTTTAGCCTCCCAAAGTGTTGGGATTGCAGGTGTGAGCTACCGCACCCAGCCTAGCATTTTTTATAGTACAGTTTTGCCAGTGATGAATTTTTTCAACTTTTGCATATCTGAAAAGGTCTCTATTATAGTTTCATTTTTGAAGATATTTCTGCTGATATAGGATTCAGATTGATAGATTTTTTTTTCTTTCAGCACTTAAATCTTGCTGCACCGTTTTCTCACTTGCCCTGTTTCCAGCGGGAAATCTGCTGCTATCCTTATATTTGTACCTTTATATGTAATCTGTCTTTTTTCTCTGGCTGCTTCTAAGATTTTCTCTTTATTACATATATTGAGCAATTTGATTATATGTGCACTGGTGTAATTTTCTTCACACTTATTGTGCTGGGACTCATTGAGCTTCTTGAATTTGTGGGTTTATAGTTTTCATAAAATAGAAAATTTTTGAGTGTTACTTCTTCAAATAATTTTTCTGTACTCCCTGTTTTTCATGGACTCCAATTACAGGTATATGAGCCTGCTTGAAGTTGTCCTGTAGCTCACTATGCTCTTTTAACTTTTTAAGCTTCTTTTTTCTCTGTATGTTTTAATTTGAAATAGCTTCTATTGTTGTGTCTTTCTAATAACTAAAATTTTCCTCTGCTACATCTAGTCTGCTATCAACCTTAGCCAATGCAATTTTCATCTTACTCATTGTAGTTTTCATGTTACTAATTGTAGTTTTCATCTCAAAAGTTCATTTTGCATCGTTGAAATATTATGCATGTTTTTGAACATATGGAATACAGCCATAATAATTGTTTTAACATACTCATCTGTTAATTCTAACATCTTTGTCAGTTTTGGGTCAATTTTATTATTTTATTTTTATTTATTTGTTTTTTTTTGAGACAGAGTCTCACTCTGTCCCCCAGGTTGGAGTATAGTGGCGCAATGTCAGCTCACTGCAACCTCTACCTCCCGAGTTCAAGCAATTCTCTTGCCTCAACCTCCCTAGTAGCTGGGACTACAGGCGCGTGCCACCACACCTGGCTAATTTTTTGTAATTTTAGTAGAGACGGGGTTTTACCATGTTAGCCAGGATGGTCTCGATCTCCTGACCTCACGATCCACCCACCTCGGCCTCCCAAAGTGCTGGGATGAGAGGTGTGAGTCACCGCGCCCGGCTAGTTCTGGGTCAATTTTAATTGATTGATCTTTCTTCTCATTATGGGTTATATTTTGCATGCCTGGTATTCTTTCATTAGATGCCTAATGTGAATTTTACCTGTTGAGTACAGGATATTTTGGTATTTCTATAATATTCTTGAGCTTTGTTGTAGGATTGTTATAGGATTAGATTAGGTTACTTGGCAACAGTTTGATTCTTTTGGTCTGTCTTTTAAGAGTTATTGGGTGGGAGCCAGGCGAGGTGGATCATGCCTATAATCCCATCACTTTGAACACTTTGGGAGGACGAGGCGGGAGGATCACTTGAGCCCAGGGGTTCAAGACTAGCCTGGGTAACATAGTGAGACTCCATCTCTATTAAAAAATATAAAAATCAGCCAGGCAAGGTGGTATGGGCCTATATAGTCTTAGCTACTCGGGAGCCTGAGGCGAGATGATTGCTTGAGCCCAGGAGGTTGAGGCTGCAGCGAGCCAAGATTGTGCCACTACACTCCAGGCTGGATGACAGAGTGAGACCCTGTTTCCAAAAAAATTAAAAAGGGTTATTAGGTGGGACCAAAGCGGTGTTTTGTATTGGGGTAATTATTCCTCAATACCAAGGCAATACCCTTTTGAGTGTTTTACCCATGCCTCATGAATTATGAAGTTTTCCAGTCTGGCTGGTGGAAACACTCTTCCCACCTCTGTGTGAACACATGACATTGCTCTCTCATCCTCTTAGAAGGTTCTCTCCCTAGCTTTGGGTAGTTTTCTCACCCTATGGGTCAATAATGCCAGATACTTGGGGGAGACCCTCTGCACAACTCCAGGCCACTGTGTAGCTCTCTCCTGTCTAGTATTCTGTCCTGAAAACTCTGGCTACCTTGGTATCTTTGGACTCTTAGCTCTGTCTCTTCAACTCAGAATTGGCTGAGATGTACCTGGTTTTCTCTCCCTCTACCACAGCCTGCAAGCCTTCATAAAGCAGTAATCTGTGGGGGAGTTGTGGGGCTTACCTTGTTTTTCCATCTCTCAGTAAATGTCCTTTCTTGCCTGAAACAGTCTTGAAAATCAACTTACCTTCTTTCCTTCCTTCCCTCTTTCTTCCCATTCCTTCCCTCTCTCACTTCCCTCATTCTTTCCTTATCTCCCTCCCTCACTTCCTCCTTTCCTCCATCCTTCTTTCTTTCATTTCAGGAAGGAGAGGAAATCCAGTCACTATTGCTCCATCTTGGCCGGGAGCAAAAATTCTTTCTGTTCAAATTCTTTTTTATCCTTTTAACAACTATAATAGTGCTGGGCACATGGTTGGTTCATTGATTGAATGCTTCTTGAGTGCATTCATCTTTTAAGTAATAATATCCAAGTAAAAATTTGTTTAGAAATTCAATTGTAGGGCCAGGTGCGGTGGCTCACGCCTGTAATTCCAGCACTTTGGGAGGCTGAGGTGGGTGGATCATTTGAGGTCAGGAGTTCAAGATCAGCCTGGCCAACATGGTGAAACCCCATCTCTATTAAAAATGCAAAAATTAGCCAGGCATGATGGCGAGTGCCTGTAGTCCCAGCTACTTGGGAGGCTGAGGCAGGAGAATCGCTTGAATGCGGAAGGCAGAGGTTGCAGTGAACCACGATCATGCTACTGCACTCCAGCCTGGGTGACAGAGCGAGACTCCATCTCAAAAACCAAACACACACACACAAAAACAAAACAAAACAAAACAAAAAAGAATGATTGAATGGGTAGGATACTTTTTTTTTTTTTTTTTTAATGAGCGTCTCCCTCTGTTACCCAGGTTGGAGTAGAATGATGTGATCTTGGCTCACTGTAACCTCTGCCTCCTGGGTTCAAGCAGTTCTGCCTCATCCTCCAGAGTAACTGGGACTACAGGTGCCCGCCACCATGCTTGACTAATTTTTAATAGAGACAAGGTTTTACTATGTTGACCAGGCTGGTCTCGAACTCCTGACTTCGAGAGATCCTCCCGCCTCAGCCTCCCAGAGTGCTGGGATTATAGGCGTGAGCCACCACACCTGACCTAGAACACTTTTTGTTTCACCAAACAATGTAATTTTATTTCAATAACATCTCTATCTGATGTTCCTCTTTCCATTTTATAAATTGAAGCTCTAGTTCTAATAGACTCATGAGTCTTCTGGTCTCTTTACAGTGTGCTCTGTTAGCCCTCACTTTGTAACATTTTTCATCAGATAAAGTTAACACAAATCAATATTTCTTCCTCTACAAGACAGGCTGACATTCTGATTTGGAAATCTTCATTGAAGAAATTTGGCTTATATTCTTGGAAACTTCAGGCTTGCATAACACTTTGACTTCTAGCTTAATTCTTGTGGAATCTTGGGATTCAGGCCCTTCTCCTCAAGTTCTTTCTGTGGCCCAGCCAAACCTTGCGCATCCTTCCAGCCCAGCTTAAGCCTTCCTTCCTCTGTGACGCCTACTGCCACAGTGATCCTGTCCTTCTACCTGCTCCTCGGAACTTCATTGTCTTTTCCACTCATCTGGTGCCTAATTGACTGTACTGCCTTGTCATACCCTTTGTATTTAGTCAGAGCATCTGTTTCAACCAGCTTGTAACCACCTTCAGACAGGAGGCCCACAGTGCCTAAAACAGTAATAATAATAGTAATAACCAGCATTTATTGAGTACTTACCATGTGCCAGGCCCTATTCTAAGAGCTTGTTATGGATGACTTCAGTTAACTTTCACCCATTCAAAGGGGATAGTGCTGTTACAATCCCACTTTCCAGATAAGGAAGCAGAAGACCAGGGGAGTTGGGTCAGTTAGCAGAGCCAGGATTTAAACTCAAGCACTCTGAGAGCAGAGCCTGAGCCACCCTCAACCCCTACACTCTGCCGTGGCACTGGGGGTGCAGTAGTTGCTCAATATAGCTTTGTTGAATGAATGAAAACATGGAGGCTTGTCCTGTGCAGGAGAGAAACCTCCAGAGGAGGCCCTGTTCTGTTACACTTACAGCTTTGCTGTTTGCCATCACTACTTGCACATCGTTGCTGTTGTTTCAGGAGCAAGATCCTGTGTGGTCCAGGAGGGAAAAGAGGTTAGGAAGTGAGATGCCCACACCCCTCTCCTGCCTTCCTCCCTTGCAGGTTGGGCAGCGAACAAGTTGGGGCAGCTCTTCTTCCTACCACCCCTTGCCTCAGAGCTAGCCAGCAACCTGGAGCAGGGAGAGGTGGAAAGGAAGGCATGGGGGGCAGCGACAGCTTCAGGATCCCTGGTTCCTGGGGCCCTTGCCTTCTGAGGCTCAGTCAACCGGATGTTCCTTTAGCTTGCCGGAATTTGGCCGGATTTACAGAGATAAGATCAATCTGACCCTTAATTCCTTAAATGTAATTTATGGGCTTGCCTCCTGTGTGCCACAACACGTCTGGCTATCCAAAATCTGGTAATTATTTATATAAACACAGGATCCTGCCTTTGTGGATTATAATTGGACTTGAACAGCAAGAAGCAGGGACTTACACAGTTGGGGCTGCACTGAAACCCTTCTTTTGAAAACACTCACCTGAGCCTTTGAAATCTTCCCTGTGGCTCATGGATGTCTTTAACCAGACCAAAAAAACATTCTTTTCTCCTCCTCCTGCAGGCCTGGGCAAATTTGTTCCCAAACACCACCAGGTTTTCTAGGTCCTTTCAGAGGATGGGCTGAAGATACCCCGTCATCTGGACTGGACTGAGAGGACAGGTGCCCTGGGAGGGAGCCTCCATGGATCTCCTCATTGTCTGTTGGGACATGAATTTTTATACCCCCTCTAAGAAGAAACAGGATTAGGAATTTTATGCTGTTTGGAAAAGAGGAGAGGTGGCTGGCACAAGAGAAAGATCTTTGTTTTTTATTCATGCTGTGAGTTTCCCAGGAGCCTTTGCTGTACATACACACACAAGAGCCAGGAGGATTAGAGGTAAGAAAATGAGTTGATTGAACCAGATGGTTCAGGAAGCACTCCCAGGAGGCTGCTGGGATGGATGAATCTGTGTCTTTAAATAACATTAATTTCAGAAAGGCCCAAACTGTTTCCTAAATTGCTACACTGAACTCTTACCTTTCATCTGTTTTTATGGCACCTCTCTGGTTGAAGGCAGGAGCTACTGCTTTCTGACAAACAGCTTTGGAGAAATCCCTCATCCTTGGTGAAGCTGGTAAGGAATTGTTTTCCTGCAGGAAAAAGAAATCCTTAAGAATCCAAGTGCTTTGAAAAACAGATTTAGGCAGAAACAAGCACCCCTGGGTGATCTGAACAAGCTACCAAGTTCTAATGCCAGCTGAGACACTCATTTCCTCAGTGGCTGGGGGCAAACCACTTAACCTCAGTTTCCCCATCTGTAAAATGGGGTTAATAATGCTTACCTGCTGCAGGAGTGCTGTGAGGTTTTAATTGGGTAATGGCTTTGGAGCCCTTTGATGTAGTAAGTTTTATTAACTTGTAAGGGCTTCCCCGAGGCCAGAAAAAGCAGTTAAACCCAAGAGAGAGAAGAAAGGCACTGAAAGGAAAGCAAAGCTCAGCTAAGTGTTTCACCTCCAGCTCCAATTTCAGAAGTGTGGAGTCCAGCTGCTCCACTGTGAGTGGAAAGCAGTGACTGGGGCTGGGGACTGTCTGAATAGCATTGGGGGAGGGAAAGCTTCAGGGTCATCTCAGAGGAGCTTGGCTTTCAGATTGTGAAGGGTAAAGGTAAGCAAGTAGTCTTGCTTGATCAAACCAGGATCATTCTCTGGCCCCACTGAGGTTCTTTGCTAAGAACCTTCTCCAGTAAGAGAATTATTTTGCTATTAATCCAAGGTCCTTATAATTGAATTTAGAAACCCCTAGCCTCTGGCCTCCTGTTTCCCAACAATTAAATAGAGAACTGGCCTCTAGCCAGGGTTGCTGACCAGAGAAGAGTTGGAAGGACAGCACCAACCAAAGGTCAGAAAACTGGGGCGTTTTCCAAGCTCCACCATTCACAGCTAGGCAGACCAACCTAGACTGCTCGGCCAGCTCTGTGCTTCAGTTTCCCACTCCATAAAATTGATTGCCGTTAAAGCCCAAATAATTAAGATTTGGAATGTGAAATGCACTAAAATGATAAAGAACAAACCCCTACTCGCCTTTCAGTAAGTTAAAAAAATCAATTATTGGAATAATTTTACTCCAAGCCAACTCATTCAGCATGAGAGACCCCATGCTCCTCTTCCTCCTTTCTAACTTTTGTTGGGTGCCCACCACACAGCCACGGTCATTCAGCATCAGCTACATGAACACAGCCCAGGAGGATAATCAACTTGTCCTGGTTTGCCTAGACTATCCTCGTTTTAGCTCTGAAAATCTCATGTTCCAGGAGCCCCTCCTAATCGCAGGCAAACTGGGATGGTTGATCACCCTAACATGTCCTTGGGCTGCTTGGAAAGTGCTGGCTACAGTTCCTGTCAAGCAGTTATTGACCTACCACGGGCATATCTTAGGAAAAGGGGCGCAGTGGTGTGGCAGAGGTGAGGGAGTCCTATGATCCAGGCTGTCATTCCTGGCTCTGCCTCTCTCTACGGACTTCAGATCAGACCCGTGGCCTCAGTTTCCTCACCTGCAAAGGGAGGCGGTGTGACATGATGCCTTTTCACCTTTCCTCCAGGAGACATGGCTGCAAAGACACGCCCATCAGCTTGTCCAGCCCCAGGCGGATGCTGTGTGCTTTGCAATGAGTGGCGAAACACACAGCGTGGGGATACACTGGGGACCGAAGTCCATCCCTGCTTGTGGGATTCAGCTCCTTGGTGCCCTCTGATTCCTTTAATGCTCTTTCTTTGTGAGAAGGAAGCACATGGGTGGGAATGTGTCAGCCCTCAACTAACCAGTTGAGTGTTGTACATATCTCTTTAGATCACTTTCCTTCCTAAAATGAGCACATTATATCCCTGAGATCTGAAACTTGACTTTTCCAAGACTGTGTTCAAGTTTGGCAAAATGAGCACTGAGTCCAAAAATTAAAGCAATTTAAAAGACCCACTGTTTCCCTTATCGTAATTTAGGCTGCACATTTTTAGTATGGTTTTCTATTCCTGTGTTTTATTTTACAATATAAAGAAAAATGCCTGCTGTAAAGGAAGCAAAATTCTATAAATTATACATATGTTTTGTCTTCATTGTCCAGATTCTCCAGCCAGCCTATTGCTTGGATATACCCTTTGTTCAATCCATGTAGACAGAGGAGATAATCAGGGTTGGGATTGTTTTCATGGAGGTGGCTTTCTTTTTGGGGATTGATTCTTTTAAAAATGCCCTTGATAGGCGCTTATCTTAATGAAAACAGTCTTCTCGTGACAGACCGGAACCTGGCTTTTATAGCATTAAAAAAAGTAATTTACATTAAGAAGAAATGGGAAACAGTGATTGAATCAAAGCCACCCTGAGCAGCTTCCCCCTGCTCTGCCCCATCTGAAAACAGCCCTGTTTCCATTTCACCGCTGAGCTCAGCCTGCCTGCTCCAGACGTCCAGACCTCGCACTCTATAAATTGTCTCTGCCCTTGCCCCGGAGTTGCTGACTATATGTATTTTTGGGCCCGGCATTAATTCCCTCATCCTTGGCTGGTGACATTAAGATTTGTAACTGATAGAATGTGTTTTTAATGTATTTCCTGCAGGTTACTATTAAAGAAATCTAATTCTTCTGAACTTGCAAAAGGTTCTGCTGCCATTAAAAAAAAAAAAAAAAAAGTATTACGGGAAGAATTTCCCCGAAGCCTCCAGATGGACTGGGCAGCCAGAGGGGTCTGGGGTTCCGGAATTCTCTGCTTCGCTCTGCCACTCAACTCTTCCTCCTCCTGCCCAGTCTGTTCTCTTTCTGTACCTTAGTATTCCTGGGTATGAAATGAGGATAAATATTTGTCTATGAGATGAGGGTGTTGTAAGGATTAATTGGTTGGTGCTTCGGGAAGCCTTTGAAGATGAAAGACGCTCTCTGCAGATGCTAAGTAAACTCATAATGTGTCTGGTTTTAATGAGCCAGGTAAAGCCAGTGGGGATGGCTGGAGATTAACTGTGCCTAGTCCAGAGCCTGCCTGCATGGGCTGGACTGAAAACGGGGTGGAGCTCCTCACTGGTCCCCTGCGTTTGATCTCATCACTGTTTCCCCTGACTCCTGGCACAGAGCCTGGCACTTTGGTTCTCTAGAAATATATGCAGAAGGTAGTGAGTTAGAATTTAACCTAGCCTCTCATGTCTCAGAGAGCAGGGCTCCAGACTTCCTAAATCATGCTTATCGCCTCTCATTCTAGCATATGGCTTGGGCAAGTTACTTAACCTCTGAATCTCAGTACCTCATTTGCCAGTGGGGATAGTCAGAGTCCCCATCTTGAAGGTCTGTGGTGAGGATTTGTCATAAACATGGCTAACAGCAATTGAGCATTTGCTCTATGTCATACACAGGTTCTAAGCATTTTACGCCTATGAACTCATGAAACTCTCACACACCAATCCCACCAGGGAGGGACTGTTATCCCCATTCTACAAATGGCAGAACTGAGGCACAGAGAGATTACTTGGTAGCTTACCCAAGGCCTGAGTTCTTCAGTGTTAGCTAGACCACTGCTCACAACATGGAATACTGCCTGTTATGCTTAACAGAGTGCTGGACACATCATGAGTGTACAACAAACAGGTTGCTTGAGGGGTTCTCAGACTGCCTGATTTGCCCAGCCAGGAATATAGCAGCTAGGAGAGAAGGGACCAGAGTAAACACAGACAGGGGCTCCAAGCTAGGGGAAGTCACCAGGTCCATGTGCAACAAGCCAACATGTAGGTTTCAGAAAGGTGTAAGTCTGGGCCTGCTCAGGGTGACCACGTTTGGGACCCATGATACTTTGTCAAAAAATTTTCCTACCAAATCATGGTACCTCAAAGACAATCTGAGCTATGAGGTTTGAATGCTGACCTATGGGAACTCGTGGGACTGTGCCATGGCTGACGGTGGAGGATCGTGCTGTATGCAGTGTTGCTATTCCAGGCAATCAAACCAAGGATCAGAATGAATCAACATACATTAAGACTGGCCCAAGCAGTCCTCTGCATCCACCTGAGGAGCCAGAAGGGAGACTGAGACCCACAGAAGAATGATTTCATACTCCAGTACTGTGACATCACAACCCAGGCTCTGACATAGGAAGGGAACCAGCTGAAACGTGGGTTGGGGAAGCCTCTGGTCAGAACAGAAACATCTTCAGTAACTGCTGCTGGTGATAGGAGGGGAAATGGAATTTTGTTTAAATATGATGTTGTTTTGAAAAGTCTGACTAACGTGAAAGTCCCTATTTAAAAAGGAGTTGACTCTACATTGAAATTGGTTGGTGTTTCCACACCCACATGTTGACTAAGGCCTTGAAAAACAAACTTCCTGGTAGATCCTGATGCAAATCACCTGGGAGCAAATGCTTCAAGGTACAATCTGTGAGCTGTGAGCAGACAGGCCTAGCCAAGAAAAATCCTGAGTCTGTGTTTATGAAAAGGCAAACAGATCCCAAAAGAAGGCCCAAACCCTAACTGGCTTTGGGTACCGGCCCTCCAGGAAAGAACACACAGATTGGAAGGAGGCCCTAGCACACATCTCTGGGACCCCACTGAGCCCCCATTTCAGAGCCCCTCTCAGAAACACAGAGAATGGGGGAAGAGGGAGGGCCACAAGGAGCCTTCTCTTACTGAGCATAAATGTGTGTCATTCACTGAATCTTTAGCACATCCCCATGAAGCATGTGCATATTACCATCACAATGTCCATTTTCCTAATGTAGAAATAGGCTTAGGGAGTTTTAAGCAGTGTGACCTATGTCCCAGTTTGCCCCGAAGAGTTTTGATTTATGCTGTTGTCTCAGCATAACTGGTAATAGCCTTTCCCTTCATTCTCATAAGGGCCCCATTTGGACATTCTAAGTTAAGTGACTTGCCCAAATTCACCCCACTAGTGAGTGGCAGAATTGGGATTCAAATCCTGGTTTTCCTCTTCTCAGAAAGCAGACCCCAGGGCAATTTCTCCTCATTCACAATAACAAAGGTGGTTCAGGGGCATGATTTCCAAAGTCTCAGCAGCCCTTTGGGAGCTGGGTGCCTGCTCTCCTCCTCTCTTTCACTGAGGGCCTCTCCAAGCCTGTCTGATTGTCTCTCTGTGCAGGAAGGAGCCTACTGGTGGCATCAGTGCTCAGCAGACAAACCACACATGTTCACCAGCACCCCACCTTGCTATGTTTGTTTTGTCTGCTGAGCACGTTTCTACCAGCTCCTCCACAATAAAAATGCAAGATAGGGCTTCCCCACTTGGGCTACCAGCCCAGCTCCCGAGCCCTAACCTAGGCCAGCACCACTTCACCTGACTGAGAAGACCCCTTTCCTTGGAAGACTGCCCTGGGGCCGGTCCTCAGCTGTCCGGACTTCCATGGCCTCTGTTTCTCTAATACTTGCCTTGAGACACAGTGAGGATCTGTCTGTGTCCCAAGTTCCTCTACAACTATTTATTTTTCAGGACCACAGAACTGATCCAATCCAAGCTCATTTTTCTGGTGAAGAAACTCAGGTCCGGAGACATCAAATGACTTGCCCAAGAGCACACAGCTGAAAGTTGAAGGCAAAAGACCAGGTCTCCTGACTCTGAGGCTAGTTTCAAGCTGTGTTAGTTCCCACTTTGGCCTGAGACCACTTAGTACAGGCAGACCTCCAGTAATACACCTGGAGAAGGCCTTTACGTGATGATGCTTGGATGCCAGAGACCAAGATTTGTCTGCGTGAAACATCCCTCAGCCCAATTGCTAATATCTCAGGATCAGCAGCAGGGCCTTCATTCAACCACCCACTGAATCCACACGCCTACCTCTCTGCCAGGTGGTTATGCACAAACACCTCCAAGTAAAATAAATCACTTCTCCTGAGGTGGCCCTCTGTCTTCAGACAACTGGCTGCTAGAGATCCCTTCTGATCATTGAGTGGGAGATGCTTTTCTTTCACCCAGTTCAGGGCAAGTCTGGGGCCCCTTCTTCACACCCTTAAAGTTGAAGATTCATAACTACTGCTCTTTTGATGGTTCCTCACGTGATGTTGTCTTGGAATATGCATTTGGAGTGCAGACTAGATGGTCAGACCTGAGACTGAAGCCTGCCTCTGCCTTTTATCTGCTGTATGGCTTTGGGCAAATGACTTAACCTCTCTGAACTTCAGTTTACTCATCGGATATATGATCAAATCATGCTTAGTGTTTACTTCATTGGGTTTTGTGAGGATCACAAAATGATGAGATTATCTACACTACTGGCTAGCTCCAGGATCTGGCACAGTAAGCACTTATAAAGGGGAATAATTAATATTCTTACTTTTTTAAATATATAGACAGCCTCTGTTACCCAGGCTGGAGTGCAGTGGTGTGATCATAGCTCACTGCAGCCTCACCTTCTCAGATTCAACAAAGCAGAGGCTCTCACCTCAGCTTCCTGAGTAGATGGGACCACAGGCATATGCCACCATGCCTGGCTAATATTGTTTTTTTGTGTAGATGGGTCTCCCTGTATTGCCCAGGCTGATCTCAAACTCCTGGGCTCAAGTGATCCTCCCTTCTTAGCCTCTGAAGTGCTGGGATTACAGGTGTGAGCCATCACACCAGGCCAATATTATCCCTTTTCCTCAACTTCATACTGTATTTCTCTAAATGCAGCACTGACGTTTTTGTTTCTCTGGAAGCCATATCACATGACCAACTTTTATCATGAACTAAAACTCGTGTCCCTTTTTCACATACACAACTGCTAACACATTTCACCCCTAACGTGTCGTCTCACAATTTTGTTTTGCTTCATTCTCCCCTTCGAGCTTGCAGCTCCCTGAACTCTTTTCATCCTTTTAGAGGCTGCTATTTTTCTGGCCCATCAAGACTCTCTTCTGGATTGGAAATCTGGAAACCAGGGGAAGATGATAACCATGTGAAAACTACAAAGGCTTAGCCGTGTGAGGCTCCTGCCTGCATCTTTCTGCTTTCCCCCTTTGTGGGTCCTTAAAAGCCTGCCCAGCTGCGCAATGAGGTGACCCCTTCGAGCCTGCCTGGCTGGGTTGACATTCCATAAGCAATTGTCTGCAGAGGAGCTCTTATGCTCCTTTTGAAGTTCAGTGGAGTGAAGTGTAATCTAAGTGAGCTGGAACACATTTCGATAAAACAGCTTCTATGGCCAGGGCCTCCTTTAGGCAAAGCCATCAACATGGGAGTCGGAGCCAGGCTCAGCTGAGCTTTCCAGTCTGAGTTCCCCAGGCCTTCCACTGGCTTTTGATCACAGGACATTAGGATTTTGGTGTTCAGAGGGATAGCTCAGTGTAACCCCCTTATACACAGATGAGGAAACTGAGGCCCAGGGAGGGGAAGTAACTTGCCTGAGGTCACAGAGCTGGTGAGGCGCAGAACCAGTGCTGGGACACTTGTCCATACTGGCTAGACCCTCCCTGTGCTATACAGAATGGCAGGTGGACAGGGAGGAAAAAGATAAAAAGGGCAATGCAAACATGGAAGGGTCAAGTTTCCTCCCTGGAAGACGCCTGGCAGGCCTTGGTGTCCACACACAGGCCAGGCTGGCTGAGGAGGGGAGGATAACAGCGTAAGTCTGATGAGTCCTCACAACTTTTTCAAAGCACGTTTGCATTTTTGTTCTCAAATGAATCCCATAACACCAGGAGGAACTCATCAGGGCTGGTGTCTTGCTGATGGGGCGTCCACCAGAAAGGTGAATTGACCTGCCTAATGTCTCAAAGAGCAGGTGGGATGCTTCCATGGGAGTGTTTTGTCCTGGAAAATGGCTTTAAAATCACTTGGGTGGCGGGGCGCAGTGGCTCATGCCTGTAATCCCAGCACTTTGGGAGGCCGAGACGGGCGGATCACGAGGTCAGGAGATCGAGACCATCCTGGCTAACACGGTGAAACCCCGTCTCTACTAAAAATACAAAAATTAGCCGGGTGTGGTGGCGGGTGCCTATAGTCCCAGCTACTCGGGAGGCTGAGGAAGGAGAATGGCATGAACCCGGGAGGCAGAGCTTGCAGTGAGTGGAGATCCCGCCACTGCACTCCAGCCTGGGCGACAGAGCGAGACTCCATCTCAAAAAAATAAAAATAAAATAAAATAAATAAATAAATAAATAAAATCACTTGGGTAATATATGGGAAGTAACAGAATCAATTTTGTAAGGTTGTTGTGAGGATTAAATAAGTGCTTAGAATTGTGGCTCAGTAAGGCTGGCTTCTGTCATCACCATCATCACCACCATCACTATCACCACTATCATTACCACCACCACCACCACAACCACCCCACCATCATCACCACCACCACCATCACCATCACAACCACCATCACTACTACCACTATCATTACCACCACCATCACCATCACCACCACCACCATCCAACCATCAACATCACCAACACCATCACAACCACCATCACCA